>NW_006409008.1:144913-154038 GCF_000296735.1 Chrysochloris asiatica | reverse complement strand
AGGGTGTGCTCTTGGGCTGAGTATCTATGCGCATGCGTGGCAGAAGAACCCAGCAGTGATGAGGGTGGGAGGTGTTCACTTGCTCAGGCTCCCCCTCTTGTCTCCAGAGCAGAGGTAGGCAAACAGTGGGCTTGCCAATGACTGGATACCAAAAAAGAAAAGAAAAGAAAATCAGAACAAAGCAAAACTGACAAAGTGTATTATCCACTTTTGCTCCAAAGTTCCCGTGGCATTTTTCTGTGGCCTTTCTGCTACCCTGTTTGGCCTTGCTGTTTGGTCTCACCCAATATGTTGGCTCACGGCCTCTCAGCCCAGCCAGCAGATTCAAAAGTAGGCAATTTTTTTTACTTCAGCTTCAAGTTCCACAATCTATAAGCCTTCAAACCTTCAAACCTTCACAATATTCCTATCTCTGTGGTTCGGAGTTTTGGAGCTCTGCCCTGGAACTGTTTTGCCTGGTATTCTATGGCATTGTTGACGGCAAACTTCACTGCACTTCCACCCTAGCTGCCATCAAGCCGAAGATGAGGTTGGTATTATCATTTATATTTTACTGCTAAGAAAAAGTGTCCACAAAGAAGTTAAGTTACTTGTTCAGAGTAAACATAGGTATAAAAGAACAGAGTTGGGATTTTAAGTACTGCTATAAATTCATGGTAGCATAGTGTTACGAATCGGGCTGCGAACCTCACGGTCATCAGTTCAAAACTACCAGCTGTTCCATGGTAGAAAGATGAGGCTTTCTGCTCCTGTAAAGATTTACAGCCTCAGAAACTCTGTACAGGGTCACTATGAGTCGGAACTGACTCTGCGGCACATAATAACAACATTAATTCATATAGTCCCAGTCCATCTTCTATTTAGTGAAAGCACTTTAGTACCCAGGCGCCTTCCTATACATTTCAACTGTGGCTGCTCAGCAGCCAGTTATCTATCTTGTGCACCTTCGCAATCTCTCTTTTCTACAGCTTGGAACCATCATACGTTATTACTGGGGATATAATATGATGCAGCTGATTTAGAAAACTGTCTCAGATGTTTAAGCATAAAATTACCATATGACCTAAAATTTTACTTCTGGGTATATAATCAAGTGTAATGAAACAACAACTGTAAATTTATGTGCATAGCAGCATTATTTATAATAGACACAAAGTAGAAATAACTCAAACATCATCCTTCAGCTGGATGAATGAATAAGTCAAATGTGGTATTTCCATACAAGGGATTATTATTCAGCAGTGAAAAGAAATGAAGCACTAATACATACTACAATATGGATAAACTTTGAAAACATGTGTGAAACAATCACAAAATACCATGTAGTGTATGATTCCACTTATGTAAATGACTGGTTTATTAAAACACATAGAGACAGTAGGAAGGTAAGTGTTTTCCTAGAGTAGGAGGTGTGGTGTTGTATGATAATCACTGGTGTGGTGTTGTATGATAATCACTGAAATGCTAACTGCAAAGTCAGCAATTTAATCCCACCAACCACTCCTCAGAAACTCTATACAGGGCTGCTATGAGTTAGAACTAATTACATGGCACTTAATAACAACAGGATCAAAAAAGAGGTGGGGGAAAGTAGGGCTGACTCCTAATGGATATTGGGATTCCTTTTGGAGTTATGAAATGTGCCAAAATTGATTGTGGTGATAGTTGTATAACTCTGAATATAAGAAAAAGCATTGAATTTTACACTTCAAATTAGTGAACAGTATGGTATGTGCATCAAATCTAAATATTGCTGATACGTGAAAAGATAATTGCCTTCTTGAAGTAGGACCCTCTTGGTGTTTTCCTTAGTTTATAAATGAAGTCAAAACCCTGCACACAAACATAAACCCCTTTTTAATATGGCCTTTACCACTCTTTCTGTGTCCTTTCATGTTCCATTAAAATCAATTACACCTGTTGCTAATATATGCCATACATCCTCCCCCCTTCATCAGTATCCATGAGATAAGTATAGTAATATCTTCATATGTTATATCTTTGGTTTACTATATTCTATATCACCGCATCTCTGAAAGCTGTAAGGTTCTCTTGTCAGATTTTTGTCTTTCCTCTAAATCCTCATAATAGTGTACCTCTGTACCTTTCCAATAGCCCTGGCGACTTTCTGTTTTTCAATGTGACTGAATCAACTTTACACATATTTCTTGAGGGTAGTGTTCCTCTCTAATTTGTTATTTTCTTCATTATCACAAAAGGTAGTAAAATGCAAGCATGCAGTTGATACACAAGAAGCCATTTTGATTAAACTAAGAAACACAAAGTGAGCAAACAAATGAAAATAGTAAATAATGATTCAATGGATGAATGAATCACACGTTTCTCTCTAAACTTTTTAAGTAGATCTCATTAAGTAGTTATAATAAGCGGACTCTGTTGAAAATAATAGAATCTTCTGTGACTATCGTGAGTCCTGGTGTGGTGCTGTGGGTTAATGCACCAGACTACAAAGCTGGTTGAAATGCAAGGTCTGCGGTTCAAGCTCATCAGCTGCTTCTTGGAAACACTATACAGGGTTGCTATGGGTCAGAATTGACTCAATGGCACTTAAGACAACAACAATTGTGACTATTATAGACAGAAAGGATAGTTTTTAAAAGGACAATGTATCCCAGAATATCCAAGAGGGTCATAGAACCATATTCTTTACTTTTGTCAGAAACAAAGCCCAAGCATATTATAGAAGCTAATGCAGGTGGAATAGCATCCCTCAGAAGCTCAGCATTTTTGAGACTCAACTGGATGATAAAACTTTGCTAATATCACCCCCTAAATAAATGGAATTAGCTACAGAATTAATATGTGCACTTTTTTAGCTGTGAACACCCCTCCATTCAAAATCTATTGCTTGTGAAAGACCAAATATGTTTAGCAAGGCATGTAGCAGCTATAGATATTCATCAGTGGTCACAGAGTTACATTTAAGCATAACTTTAAAAGTGTCATAAACCTTATATTTACTGTTCTGAATGAACAGTAATCTCATGAAGAGTGAAATACTGAAGGATAAAGGCCTATAATTACCTACCAGCTAGATACACTGTCATTAGCCAAAATGAAAAACATCTCTAGGTTTCCATGTCAGCACACATTGCCCACCTCACAAGGCAATACTCCACAGAAATAAGAATTCAACTTCCACATGTTTGTATGCCCCAACATTCACTCAAGTAGACCCAGAACATAACACGTAATCCTTGAGTTTCATTGCAGACTTCATAAAGGGGTGGGCTAAAACAGATGACAGTTCAAGTTAAAGACGAGTGCAGTGGACTTTAAGCAATATCAATTGTCAGTTATTAAGTGAGAATAAAGATATCGTGACAAGATGATCTTCAGCAGATTTTAATCTCATTGGTTTTGAAAAGATCTCAATCTAGTTTTTTTTTTTTTTTCATGAATATCTGATAAAATTTCATACAGTTGCTTATTATAATGAAAGCATTTCAGATGGATACACTAGTCTTTTACTCAAAAATGTAAAAGGCTACAAAAGTAAAGTGAAATCTTAAAGTAGCAAAGCTTGGGTTATTAAAGAATGGCATTATGAGAAAATGAGAAGGTTTTCAGCCAGCCAGACCTGTCACTTTATAACCATCTGACCTGTCTTGGAATCTTAGATTCTTCAACTCTAAAAGAGACAAACTTTGAAATACATCACATGACCGTTGTGTTGAAGAAATTCAATGAGATAATATATGCAAGACATCTAAGGAGTCTTAGTGTGGCAATGTATGATAAGCTCTGGACAGCTAACCACAAAGTCGGTAGTTCAAACTCATCATCTGCTCCTAGCAAACCCTGTACAGAGTCCCTCAGAGTTGGAACTGACTCAATAGCACTTACCACCAACACCAACAAGGAGCCCTGGTATAGTGTTGTAGGATAAGCACTGGACTGCTAACTACAAAGTCTGCAGTTCAAATCCAGCAATCACTCCTTGAAAACCCTATTTGGGTCTCTATGAGTCAGAGCAGGAAACAACTTGATGGCAATTAACGAAATAACAATTTTATTTAGGTTACTATTTTGTATAACAGCAGTTAACATGATAGTTCAATACAACACAATACAATGTGTTTCTTATACTATTGGCATTATAGGATAAACACTGGACTAGTAACCACAGGTTATAACAAGTACTAGCTATCTGTACTATATTGTTCTTAAATGCCTTCAAATTGGTTCTGACTAATAATGACCCTGTATAAGGTTACCAAGAATTGACTGGTGGGTTCAAATCTTTGACCTTTCAGTTAGCAATCCTACAGCATCATACCAGTACTCCATTTATATTATGTTGTTATTGTTGCTGTTAAGTGTTGTCAAGTAGTTTTCAACTCATAGCGACACTGCATAAGGTTATGCAGGAGCAGTTCGTGGGTTTGAACTGCCGATCCTAGTGGTCTGCATTCCAGTGCTGATCTTACAGCATGTTAATTGTTCTAAGAATTCTATTGTAAGACAAGTGAGAAATATAGATTGTTGTTGCTATTGTTAAGTGCCTTTGAGTCTGTTCCAACTCATAATGACCCTGAAAAGGGTTTCCAAAGCTTTAAGTCATGATATTCATGATACATTTTCAGTTTTAAAAAATTTAAACATATACATTCTATGACCAAGCTTTTGCTTAAAATATACATGTATGTTCTTATAATGTTACTAGCTAATAATTTATGTCTCACTAATTCCAAAAGTTATAGAACAAAATGATGACATGTTCTATTTATATGAAGATTCCGTAGCCCAGGTGTAACATCATGGAATTTGAACTTGTACAATCTAGTAATACATAACATAAGAGTACATTCAGTGTTTGTAATTTCTTTCAAACATGCTTTTCAAGTAACAATGCCATCAACTGTTGTTGTTATTGTTAAGTGCCATTGAGTCAGTTCCAACCCATAGCAACCCTGTGTAGGTGTCTGAGGAGTGGCTGGTGGGTTTGCAGTTCAAACTGACCTTGTGGTCCAACACATTATCCTGTAGCACCATACCAGTGTTTATTCTCCTGCTAGCTGTAAATATTTTTCTAGAATTACAAAGATCATATAGGACAAAAAATAGTAAAGACCAAATAAAAAACACATGGATTAAGCAAAGATTAAGAAAAGTAGTTTATGAGATTACATTTTGTGTATTATTCATTGGTGGCAATTAATGTTAATCATCTTTATATTAAATTGAATATGAAGGATGTGAAAATATTAATACTTAGGTGTTACTATTCATGTAAGTGTTATCTTCATATAATATAAGAAAAAGCTGTGAAAGTTTTTATTTTTACTTCCTAAGCAGTATGGGTCAGGCCTATCATTTGTCTGTTTGTTATACTGGGATTGCTTGTATGTTGCTGTGATGCTGGAAGTTATGCCAGTATTTTAAATAGCAGCAGGGTCACCATGCTGAGTAGGTTTTAGCAGACCTTCCAGAGTAAGGTAGACTAGAAAGAAAGAGTGGTGGGCCATTTTTGAAACATGAGTAGCAATAAAACATTGTCTGATATAGTACCAGAAAATGTACCTTTCTGGTTGGAAGGCACTCAAATACTACTAGCGAAGAACTGCCTCCTCAATGTACAATTGACTTTAACAGCATACATAGAGCAAAGCTTTCAACAACTTCATTTGCTGATGTTGTTGTTGCTATGTGTCGTCGAGTCAGTACCAACTCATACTGACCTTATGCACAACAGAACAAAACACTGCCTAGCCCTGCACCAACCTCACAATTATTGCTATGCAACTGAAAATGAGAAGAAACAGTTACAAACATCCATTATTAATCAGAACATGAAAAGTACGAATTATGAAATTAGGAAAATTGGAAGTTGTCAAAAATGAAAAGGAGCACATGAAAATCAATATCTTTGGCCATTTTAAGTTGGATAATCATGTGGTTTACTATGAGAGTGATGAAAAATTAAAGAGGAATTCCTTCATATTCATTATGAAAAGGAACAGGTCAAGATCTTTCTTAAAAAACACTGCTGTGTATGTTAGGATAATGTCTATACACCTACAAGGAAGACTAGTTTATACAACTAGTATTCAAATTTACAAATCAGTCACCAAAGCCTAGGATGAAGAAATTTAAGAATTCTACTAGCTTCTTCAGTCTGAAATCAATTAAAATCAGTTAATTGATACTTAACTGCTGGCAATTGGAAGGTGATCATTAAAAATAAAGAGGAAGGTTCCAGTAGTAGGGAAATACGGTCTTGGTGACAGAAATTATTCTGGAGGCCACATGATAAAACTTTGTAAAACCAACAACTTAATAATTGCAAATGTCTTTTTTCAACATAAACAATGACTATATGCATGCATCCACCTGCAGCTCCTTGGAAATCCTATACAGGGTTGCTATGGGTCGGAATAGACTTAACTGCACTTAACAACGACAACAAAAACAATAAAAAAAATACCAATGTTGTTGTTACTAAGTGTGGTTGAGTTGTCCGACCCATAAAGACCCTGTTTAGGTTTTCCAAGGAGTTTGAACCACCGACCTTGCAGTTCAAACGACTTTGCAGTCTGATGCATTAGCCCACAGAGCCACACCAGGACCAATAGCTTCTGCTAAATCATAAAATGACTTTCTAAAAAGGTAATTGAGTTACAGGAGATAAAAGAGAAAACAAATTCAAGTTTAAATAAGGACTTGTATGTTGCTATTATACTAGAAGCTATTATGGTGGTGGTTATGTATCGTGGAGTCAGTTCCGACTCATAGCAACCCTGTACAGGGTTTCCAAGGCTGTAAATCTTTATGGGAGTAGAAAGCCTCATCTTTCTCCTGCAGAACAGCTGGTAGTTTCGAACTGTTGATCTTGTGGTTTGCAGCCCGATTCATAACCACTACACTACCAGAGCTCCTTAGAAGCTATTATACCAGTATTCAGAATACCTGCAGAATCACCAATTGTTGAGACCATCCATACTAAGCGACTAGGAAGAAGGGTCTGGTGCTCTAATTCTAAAATCACTGACCAGTGAAAACAAGAATAGCTGCTGAACATTGACTGATATAGTGCCAGAAGATGAGCCTCTCTTCTTGAAAGGCACACACAATACCACTGAAGAAGTAGAGTCAATTTTTTATATGTGGATGGAGTAAAGTTTTGGGACCTTCATCTATTGATATGGCAGACTCAAAATTAGAAGAAATAGGTGCAAACACTTACTAATAATCAAAACATGGACTGTACAAAATATAAATCTAGGAAAATTGGAAGTCCTCAAAAATAAAATGAAACAGTTAAAAATCAATAACCTAGATACTATTGAGCTGAAATACATTGGTATTGGCCATTTTGAATCAGAAAATTATATGGTTTACTATATGATAGGAATGACAACTTGAAGAAGCATGATATCACATTCATTGTCAAAACGAATATTTAAAGATCTACCCTGATAAACAGTGTTGTCAGTGATAGGTTATATATATATATAAGACTGGTGTAGTGCTGTAAGATAAGCATTGGATTACAAGGTTAGTTTGAATTGCAAGGTCACTGGTTCAAACTCACAAATGGCTCCTTGGAAACACTGCATAGAGTCACTATGAGTTGGAACCTACTCGACAGTATTAACCAACAACAACATAAGGAAGAGCATTTAGTATAACTACTATTCAAAATTATGAACCAACCACTAATGCCAAATATGAAGAAAATGAAGATTTTTACCAACTTTTGTAATCAGAAATGGATTGAACATGCAATAAAAAAGAATGGATAATTAATGGTGATTCAAATGAAAAAAATGGAAACAAAGGGAAAAGATCTGTTATTTCTGTTGTTGTTGCTCAGTGCCATTGAGTTGATTCCAACTCAGAGCTACTCTATAAGATTTTCAAGGAGTTTGAATCACTGAACATGCAGTTAGCAGTACAATGCTTATCCTACAATTCTATATCAGGACTTCTAGAAAAATGATCAGTAGGTGAAAATAGGGCCTTGAAGAAGAAATGACACCAGAGAACTTACAATAGATTTTTGATGACCAAAATACATTGAAAATACTTTTGTTCAACAACATAAATGGTGACTGTAAGCATAGGTCTCACTAGATTAAATACACTGAATCAAGTTGGTAATACCTGTGAAAAAAGAGATGACAAACAAAGCTCATTATCATCACTCAGAACAAAGCTATTGGCTAACTGCAGAACAGACTATCACATGCTCATATGCATGTTTAAGTTGAAGCTGAAGGAAATTAAACAAAGTATGTGGTGCTGTGGGCGGATGCTTCAGACTGCAAAGTCATTTGAACTGCAATGTCGGTGGTTCAAGTTCACAAGCTGCTGCTTGGAAACCCTATACAGGGTTGCTATGGGTTGGAATTGACTCGATGGCACTTAACAACAACAACAACAACAACAACATGTAAACACCACAGTTAGATCTTGAGTATCTCAATGTATTTGACTCACTGAATACTGATGATCAAAGACCAGCCAAACTCTGAGATAATAGCAAGGACACCATAAGTGAAGAAATCAAAAAAGATAATTAAAATGACAGGAAAGAAAGAGAAGACCAAAATCAATTAAGAAGAGGTTCTAAAACTTACTCTTGAATGTAGAGTAGCTAAAGTAAATGGAAGAAATGATCACATAAAAATCTGAACAGAAGACTTGAAAGGGTGACTCAAGAAGACAAAGCAAAGTATAATAAAGAAATGTATAAACACCTGGAGAAATCCCAATGGAAAGAGTATGCTTAGTTTTTTTTAAGCTGAAAGAACTGAAGAAAAAATTGAAGCATTCAATCATAATATTGAAGGATTCTGTGGGTGAAACACTGAATGAAGCAGGAAAGTTCAAAAGATGACCCAAGGAATACACGGAGTCACTGTACCAAAATAATTGCTGATATTTAAACATTTCAGGAAATAAATAAATATCTGATCAAGAATGGATGGTATTGAAGGAAGAAATCCAAGCTGCACTGAAAGCATTAGAAAAAAGCAAGGGTCAAGGAATTGATGGAATCCAGTTTGAGATATTTTATCCCACCTGAATTTAGAGATCACCTGAAGAACAGATTTGATACATTAAACACTAAAGACTGAAGACCAGAAGAGTTGTGGGAT
>NW_006409008.1:139639-143287 GCF_000296735.1 Chrysochloris asiatica | reverse complement strand
AATAGATCTGTTTTGGAAGAAGTGCAGCCAGAGTGCTCGTTGGAGGCCAAGCTGGCTAAACTTCATCTCCCATACTTTGGACATATTGTCTGGAGGGAACAGTCGCTGGAGAAGGATGTCATGCTGGGTAAGATGGAGGGTCAGAGAAAAAGAGAAGACCCCCAATGAGATGGATTGACCAGGTGGCATCAATGATGGCATCACATGTGGCAGCGGTAGTGAGGTTGGCCCATGATTGGACATTGTTTTGTTCTGCTGTGCATGGGGTCGCTATGAATCGGTTCTGACTCAATGGCACCTGACAACAACAACAGTTGAGATATTTCAACAAATGGATGCCACAGTTACATCTTTATTAGTTGTGCTAATAATATAATAATAATAACTGCAAATGCTCTACATATACAAGGTATTACCAATTTTATGATATAGTGCTGTGGGATAAGCATTGGACCCTAAGCTCAGTTTGAATTACAAGTTCGGTGGTTCAAACTCATCAACTGCATCTTAGGAAGTCTGTATGGAATCGGTATGAGTTGAAACTGACTTGATGGCATGTAACAACAAGCACAATGCACCAATATATATTCATTCATTCATTATGGGTCGAAAGTGACTTGACAGCACTTAACAACAACAACTATATAACAACAACAACAAAAAGCTACAGCTTAAAGAGTTTAGCAGGGAGTCTTGGTAGCATAATGGGTGATGAGTTGAGCTGCTAACCACAAGGCCAACAGTTAGAAACTATCAGCCGCTCCACAGGAGAAAGAGGAGGTTTTCTGCTTCCATAGATATTCGCAGCATCAGAAACCCTATACAGGATTGCTGTGAGTTGGAATGAATACCACCAGTACCACCACCAGACCCAGGCAGCCTAGTCAGGCTTCAGAAGGAGATATGGTTCATAACAAGAAGGAAGGACAACCAAGCCTTAAGATGTTCAAGTGAACAAGTCAAAGTTTAAGTTGCTCTTCAGAACTTAATGCAAGGATCCTAGTACTCGCCTGTCTACCCTAAAGAAGCTATCTGGGAGGATCCTTAGGACCCAGAGATCACCTGAAGAGCCACAGATTTCTCCTTCACTTCTGCAAAGTCAAGAGGCTCCCTATGCCCCACTTCAGACTCCCAGGTGTCATCTTGGTTACTAAGAGAGGCATTTGGTAAAACAAAGCACCAACTTTAAAGAAAATTTATTAGCGACAGGTATTATTAATTAGCCAGTTAGAATATCTCCCATAACCCTGTTACTACATAGCAAAGTAAGGAAGATTTCATTTTTGTTAGAAACAATCAAATTTCTTTGTTCATCTGCATTGTTGTGATCATAAATTTTTCAATACCACCACAATATTAGACTAGCAATTATTCTATTTCGGTTCATTGGCTGTGTATATGTAATTAGCACACATTTAAAAGTACATGTTTACTAAGATATGTGTACTGCTATTAATGAAATGCAGTGAAAGGAAAAGTTGTGAACCTGAGTAAGAAATCATATGTTCTATTCCTGACACTGTCACTGTTATTAACTGGCTCTGTAACCTAGGGCAAGCCATTTAATTTCCTTAGGCATTAATTTTCTCTGAGAGAAAAAAAAAAAGAAAGCAGAGGCGATTGGACTAAATTATTGCTAAGGTCAATTTTGATTTTTGATGTCTACCATGTGAGTGCTAAAATGTGGCCTGCTGAGATGATGGTGGTTAGATTTGCATTAATCAAGAAACAATGATAAGTGTGGAACCATTTAGTGATTCCAGGCCATTTGCCTGGCACAATGTAAGTCATTTCATATAGGTTGTTTCTAATCATCTAAATAAACTCATAAGGAATTAGATGTTCAGAAAAGCTGCAATTTGCTCACTTCTACCCAACCCATCTGGAGTCCTGGTGTGGCACTGTGGGCTAATGCGTCAGACAGCAAAGTCATTTGAACCGCAAGGTCAGTGGTTCAAACTTACCAACTGCTCCTTGGAAACCCTATACAGGGTCGCTATGGGTCAGAATTGACTCGATGGCACCTAACAACAACAGCACAACTCATCTAAACAACAACAACACCCAGCCTATCATACCAGTCCTGAGATATATGTTTTTCTAAAGTTTCTGAAGAGGAAAGTTTCTATACATATTTGAATGGTGATAGTGGTTGGTGGTTATGTGTTGTGGAGTCAGCTCTGACTCATAGCGACCCTATGTAGGGTTTCTGAGGCTGTAAATCTTTATGGGAGCAGAAAGCCTCATCATTCTCCTGCAGAAATGTCGGTAGTTTCAAACTTCTGACCTTGAGTCTAGAAGCATGATTCTTAACCACTACTCACGCTACCAGAGTTCATTAGTTTTTGAATAGCAGTATGATACTTATTATCTATCCCATTATATTAAATTTGGAGATTTCATCTTCTAGGTACTGTTAAAATCCTTTATATAGGAAGGCTTCAAAAACTTAGTGAAAAAAAAAAAATTCAAAGACAATACAATTTTTGAAACTAATTTATGTTCTTCAAGACCCACATTCTCTAAAGCTATCTTTTACAACATAAAATCAAAGCAAATTACAACCTAAACTTATCTGACACTGTGTTATGCCATTCATTGAATGCTTAATTTCAAGATTTATATGAGGGTTAGTCAACAATTATCCGCACTCTGGCTGTAGAATTTTTTAATCAACTTTTAGAAAAGACAAATATATCATTTTATGACATAATCTTCTTGCTTTTCAATACACTTTGTCTGTCAACAAACTTTTGTATTCCCTTATTAAAAAATGTTTTAGACTGAGCTTCAAGCCACGGATGCACTGCTGCCTTCATATCTTCATCAGAGATGAATCATTCATCTTTGAAGGCCTTCTTTAAGGGGACCAAACTGGTGAAAGTCCAAAGATCAAGACTATAGAAAGGATGTTTTAACACATCAAAATGAAGTTTTACAATGTCAGCAGTGTGGGGAGAAGTGTGTGGATGTGCAATGTCATGAAAGATCAAAAAGTCTTTGAATAACAGTCCTTGGCATTTAATCTGAAGTTTAGGCTTCAGGTCTTCAGTGAGCAACTCACTGTAAGGAGCACTACTGATCGCTGAACATTTTTCCTGATAGTGTTCTAATACTGGCCCTTGAAAATCCCAGAAAACTGTAAGCATCAATTTTCCAGCTGATGGTTACTTTTTGAACTTTTTCTTGGTCAGCAGCTGAGGATGTTTCCATTCCATACTGTTGCCATTTACTCTCAGGCTCATAGTTATGAATCCATGTCTTGTCACCAGTAATGACTTTTTAAAAGAAATGCTTACCTTCCTTTGAGTATTGGTCCAAATTTTGTTTGCAGATGTCCAAACACTTCTGTTTATGCTCTTCCATGAGTTGTTTCTGTACCTATTATGTAGAAACTTTTCTAAATCCAAGTTTGTCGTGGATTATTTCATAGGCAGAGTCATGACTTATTTGCAAATTATTTGCCATATAATCCTCTGTCACTTGTCTAATTGACAAAATTGTTTCATGTGCACATAAAATATTTTCATCAGTCATGGATATGGACAGTCATTTTAATATAACCAGACTGCAGATGATTTTTGGCTCATATATATGTATATATATACACACACATATGAAGTTTTCATTTATACTCATATATATATT
>NW_006409008.1:134411-138974 GCF_000296735.1 Chrysochloris asiatica | reverse complement strand
AAAACAAGAAACCAGAAGTCACCCTTTGGAAACCCTATTCAGGGTCACTATGAGTCAAAACTGACTCTATATATAGCATTTAACAACAACAACATTTATATATACATATATATGTTTTGGTATGTTAATGAGTCAGTATTAGAGTAGGTTGCTTCTGTTTTGTTTTTGTTTTTGTTTGCATGAACATGCTATTTTAAAATATACACCAAGACGCCAATACACTGTGTGTGTATATGATTGCTTTTAAAGCAAATTTTAGTCTGGAATAAGGCTCTCCTCATTCATTTTGGTGAGGAAGACAGTCCTAACTGTTGTAGGCTGTGGAAATGTGTCTGCTTCAAGACCTGGTTGTTGTGGAAGTAGGGACCTTGGTATAAAGCAGCTGTCTCATAGAAGGACTGAGGGATATTACGGTTGGGGTCAGCAGCAATCTGGTATACAGTGTTTTCTGGTCCACTGTTCTTTCAGGGCTGCTAATGCTGCGGCTCCTGCCATTATCACTGCTTGAAGATTCTGTATCCAGAGATTCTTGAAGGACAGGGGTTCTCTTAACTCCTTTTTGGAGTGAGTGGGACTCTGGTCGTCTTCTATATTGCCATTCCATCTTCTTTTCTGATTAGGAGGCTAGAAATTCAAATTCTTATTATTGGCACTGAAGAAAGTTTCTCTCTCTGTTGGATTTCTATCTTGGTCTTCTTTCAGCAGGTGTAGTCTCAGCACATTCCTTGGAGATCCCCATATATCCTAGCATTAATCTTCCCCTGGATCTAGGAGGTTTCTGGTTCTTCATTTCTTTGTAGTAGTAGTTCCTCTGTCGTTGTTCAATTCTCTCTTCTTTTATGTCCAAGATAAAAGGTATGCAGGGAAACTCCCTAATATGTTGGCTGGTACTGCGGTTGCCTTGGCAAAATAGAGCAACTTGCTTCTTGGATTAACCTCTTTTGAAATATGAAAGGAGCAGATTAAGGAAGGAGAGATGGGGGAAAATAGATGTCATTCCACATGAAGATCACCAAGTAACCAAGGCATAAAACTGAAGATACAAGGACCTTCACCCAGAGCAAACAGAGAAAGAGAATCTTCTTTTAGAGGCAGTACCCTGAATTTTAAATTCTAGACTCCTAAACTATGAAAATGAATCCTGGTGTGGTGCTGTGAGCTAATGTGCCAGACTGAAAAGTCATTCAAACTGCAAGGTTGGTAGAACCAGCTGCTCCTTGGAAACCCAATGCAGAGTCGCTATGGGTCAGAATTGACTCAACGGCACTTAAAAACAACTACATCAAAATATGAGAAAATAGATTTCTATTATAGCAGCACTATATAATTTAAACACAGTAATAATAAATATTTTACTTATTTCTTCTTAATTTGTAACTAAATTCTGGCAACTTTCAATCTAAAAAATTAACTTTTCTTGAATCATAATTGGATGAAAGAACAAACTTAAGCAGAAAGTAGACATTAAGTGTTCAAGAGAAGCAAATTTTCTTCTTTATTTTTTTTTAGTTATTAGTTTAAGCAATTGAACTTACACAACATTATAATTAAAGAAGATGGTTCATATATAGCAAGATTTTTCTTTTGAAGTAAAAAGAGACTATGTCTACAAGTATTGCCACTAGAGTTCCAGGTTATACATGCACTGGTATATTCCAAACAAAACTTGTTTAAATATGTTTCTACAATCAGTGGATGGCTGCAGATAAGTTCTCTCAGTAATACACTTGTCTTAGCCTCATTTGTTTTGTTTTAGGCTTTTATTGTGGATTGAGTAAAAGTTTACAGGGCAGATCATTCTTTTTACATTTAAAAAATCATACACTTTGTTTCACTATAATGATTATAATCCCCTCCATGTCCCATCAGTTAATAGTATTTCTCTCTATTCACTTTAGCTTTTTTTTTTTTTTAACACTCAGGCATATATAATAATTTACACCACCAAAGGGCACATTCTGTAAGTCTGCCTCCTGGCCACCAGCTCTTAGTCCCTCTCTTCCCATGAATCTAGAGTCCTCAGCTGCTCCCTCTCTCCAAGTCCCCATCTCTGCCTCCATCTCTGGTGTCACTGCTTCTCTTAATAAGGTTTCCCATTCCACTTGTGCTCTTCTCCCTTGGTGATCCTAGGGTCCTTTGTTTCTGGACTGTAAGATTAACTACTCGCCCATTTTTGTTACAAAACTTCTACCTTTACAATTGTGACAGTCACAATAAGTCATGGTAGCAATTACTCACTATTGAATCATAAGAATCTTATCCCCATCTCTTTTAACCAGACCCATCTAGACAAGACAAACACTATTCAGTGAGGACTCTTTCTTCCCCCACACACTCTTAAGCTAAACTCCCCCTTTAAACCTTGTAAGCCAGTCAATTCATGTCTTTATCTCCCCCTCATTTTAGGTAGCCAATATCTAAGATGCCCATCCCTATCTGCCCTGTATACAGAGGGGATAGTATTGCTACTTGATGTGAAGACTCCTTTCCTCTCTGTTGGTATTTAGAGTTACTACCTTCATGAATAGAGGTCAAGTTCATCAAATTGTAGCAATTTACCCTCATTTCCTTTATCAAAAATTGCTTTGTTCTCTCTCTCTCTCTCTTTTTTTTAATCTTCCTCTAGTTGAGTTCTGATTATCAAGCCATCGAGGCTATGTCAAATGGGTGTTATCTACAACTTTGGGTGTTCTTGTGTGCCTCCTCTCACTTCATATCAGCAGGATGCTTCACTCTCAGCTCTAGCCCTCTGTGGCTCTGTCTTTGTCCTTAGGCTCAGGTGTCCCCAGGTCTCACCACACTTAGGACCAACCAGCTCTTCCTCTCATCTCCAGGTCAACAGGAGTCTGTGGAACATAGTTGAACTGAGCCCATTTTTTCATTGCTGCCTTTTCCCCTCTTCCACTCACCAGTAGATCTATGTGGTCATCAGCATGCTTATATGTCTGCTCAGGTGTTCCTCATTTGTTGTTTTTGATGTTAAGTTTTGTTAAGTTGGTTCTGACTCATAGGGACCTTATGTAAGGTTTCCACGGCTTTAAATGTTGCAGGAACAAGAAGTCTCATTTTTTACTCTGGAGTGACTTACAGACCTGAACCAGTGACCTGTGGTTCACAGTCCAGTGCTTATCCTAAGGTGCCTTAAAAAAATGGTCTATTCAACACAGTTACTTCCAAAGGAACCAACTGGGCCAGTTAAATTCAAGACAGATAGATTAGCTTAGACATTATGGTAACTTTTTTGATGTTCTGAAGGGATAATCTGGATAGATTTTGTTGAAGAACATGGAAAAATCATGGGTACTTACTATAAAAGAAATTAAGAAAATTGGAAACTGCTTTTATTAGAAAAAGAGCAGGAAAGTTGCGTCAATGAATGTATTCTTATTATGGCAATGTACCTGCATATTCTTCCAAGGTAACATTTGTGTTCAATAAGAATTTTGCTGAGAAACCATATCCCATTCACCCTACAGAACTTCAAACTCTCTTTTTATTCACAAAACTGAAAAAAATACTTGAAAAGAATATAATTTGAGTCCCATGAGGACTATTTTTTCAAACTACTGTTTTTATGTGGTATAAATCTTAGAATGCAGAATACCTCAGGGAAGAGTTCAATGGAAACATCACCTTTAGAAATGTCTAGAACTGGATGGAGAATACATTGAAAGAGAGAAGCTTCACATTTTGATATTTTTGTTTAAGAAAGGTTTCTTATTATTTTTGTTTCAATACTTTTTGGTTTATACTCAAATGTAGAATTTAATACTTTTCTCATTTTATCTCCTTTGTTAGTTTTAATCAGGCCTAATTCTAATACTCAGATATGGACTGGATATTTACTACTCTTAATCTTACATTGGAGTCCTGGTGTGGCACTGTAGGATAAGCACTGGACTGAAAGGTCATTTGAATCACAAGGTCAGCAGTTCAAACTCACCAGTCCATCTACATAAACCCTATACAGGATCTCCATGAGTTGGAATTGACTAGTTGACACTTAACAACAACAAACAGTCTTGCATTAATACCAATCACCTTGATTTTAGATTATACTGAAATAAAAATATTGTATTCATTTCAAATCCTGAAAATTTGTTTCATGGAGATATAATTTAAGTGTTTATTAAAACCAGTAGTCTTCATTTTCATTTTAAGCATATTCTCATTTTACTAATCTAAAAGATATTTCCTTGACCTTCATCTCTTCTACCCTAAGATTCCTGGTTCCTCTTTTTCACATAGCAATAAAAGCAAAAGAAAGCTAACTGTGTGATTTTTCTCCTTTTACAGATTACATACTACCAACATCCCTATGTAGTCTGTCTAATAAGATTCACAACGGAACAAAACATTCCCTGGTCCTATGCCAACCCCACAACCATTGTTATGCCTGAGCCCATTGCTGCTGCCAATATGCCAATCCATATCGTTGGGGGTCTTCCTCTTTTTGGTTGACCCTCCATTTTGCCAAGCATGCTGTTGTTCTCCAGGAACTGGTCACTCCTGATAATATGTCAGAAGTATGAGAGACAAAGTCTGGCCATTGTGGCTTCTGAG
>NW_006409008.1:112171-113256 GCF_000296735.1 Chrysochloris asiatica | reverse complement strand
TACATCTTGACTGCATGTATGATCAATTTCAGACTGAAGAAGTTGATAGAGTTCTTCAATTAATCATCCCCTTTAATAGTTGTGCATACAATTTATGATAGTATTAACTGGTATTAACTGGTCTTTCTTGTAGTCATATGAATGTTATCCTATCACAGACAGCATTGTCCTTCAAAATAGATCCTGAAATGTTCTTTTTGATAATTCATGGGACACCATTCCTCTTCAGTTTGTCATTCCCAGCATAGCAAAGCATATGACTATCAGCTTCATAATGGCCAATAGCAGTCAATTTCAGCTCACTAATGTATATCCATCTGTATGTGTTCAATTTCATTTTGGACAACTTACAATTTTCCTAGATTCATACTTTGTAAATTCCATTTTCTGATTATTAATGATGTCCTCAGCTGTTTCACCTCATTTTGAGTTATGCCCCATCAACAAATGAAGGTTCTGAAAGCTGAGCTCCATTCATGTCATTATAGTCAACTCTACTTGGATGAAGCAATCCTTTCTCTGGCATATTTTAGAGGCCTTCCACCCTAAGGAGGTCACCTTCTTGGACTATATTTGGCAATGCTCTGTTCACCATAAGTGCCCCTACTGCTATTTATAATACCAGTAGCATAGTTTCTAGCACCACAGCAGTATGCCCACCATCACTATATGGCAAACTGTCAAATGAGTGGTCCTAGACATTACTGAGCTGAAATGGATAAGTATGGGCCATTTTGAATTACAGAATCATATGATTTACTATGTCAGAAGCAACAAACTGAGGAGGAATGGTGTCCCATTCATCATCAAAAAGATATTTAAAATATCTATCTTGAAGTACAATGCTGTATGTGATAGAATAATATCAATAAACCTACAAGGAAGACCCCTCCATTCATTTGACAGTTTTTCATTGGCTATGTGTTGCTGTGATGCTATAAACTATGCCATAAGTATTTGAAATACCAGCATGGTCAAATGTGTTAGATTTCAGCAGAGCTTCCAGCACACTACAAAGAAGGAAAGGCATGATATTTCTGAATGGTTAACCACTGATGACAATATGGATAACAGTGGAACATTGT
>NW_006409008.1:109469-110611 GCF_000296735.1 Chrysochloris asiatica | reverse complement strand
ATTTACATCAGTGTTCATGGAAGCAGCAGTCAAGAAATCAAACAATATATTGAATTAGGCAAATCTGGTACACAAAACCTCTTTAATGTGTTCAAGTGCCAAGATGTCAGTTTGAGGACTAAGCTGCACCTGACCCAAGGCATTGTATTTTCGTGCATGTGAAAGTTGAACAATAAATAAGGAAGACCATTGAAGAATCATTGCATTTGAATTATGGTATTGGCAAAGAATATTGAAAGTACTGCCATAAGTACAAACCAGTCTGTGTTGGAAGCAGTATAACCATAATATTCCTTAGAAGAGAGGATGGTCTCGTTCTTTTGACATATTATCAGGATGGGCAGTCTATGGAAAAGGACATCATACTTGAAAAAGTGGAGGGTCAACAAAAATGAAGACTATCCCCAACAAGATTGGTTGACATAATGGTGGCAGCAAAAGGCTCAAAACTAACAGCAATTGTGATGATGGCACCTAGCTGGGGAATATTTTAATCTGTTGTGCATGAGGACATTATTAGTCTGAACCAACTAAATGGCACCTAGCAAAAATAACAATGCCAATTAATTTTATCCACTAAATTAACCCACTAAAGCCATTGACAATTAAATTGAAGAACTCTGCAAAAATTTTTAGCCAGAAATTGACCAAACATGCAATCATGATGCATGGTGATTGGAATGGGAAAGTTGATAATAAAGATGATGGAATGAGTATTTGAAAAATATGGCTTTGGTGATAGAAATGATGCTAGAGAGTTCATGACAGAATTTTGTAAGTCTGATGATTTATTCATTGCAAATACTCTTTTTACACAACATAAATAGTTAGTGTACACATGGACCTCACCAGATGGAATGCAAAGGAATCAAATTAACTCTATCTGTGGTGAAATACAGTAGAGTAGTTCATTATTATTAGCCAAACTAGGTCAAGTGCTGACTGTGGTTCATACCATTAATTATTTATATGCAAGTTTAGGATGAATTTGAATAAAATTAAAATAAGCCCATAAAAGCCAAAATACAGCCTTGAATGTATTCCACCTTAATTAAGAGATCATGTAAAAAATAGATTTGGTGCATTAGACACTAATGACTGAAGACAACAGGAGTTGTGGGATGGCATCAAGCACATCATAC
>NW_006409008.1:105476-107999 GCF_000296735.1 Chrysochloris asiatica | reverse complement strand
CAGTCACTCAAAAAGGATATCATGTTTGGTAAAGTGGAGAGTTGGAGAAAAAAGAGGAAAACTCCCATGAGATGGGTTGACTCAGTGGCGGCAGCAATGGGCTCAGGTCTTGCAATGATTGTGAGGTTGGCCCAGGATTGGGCAGTGTTTTACTCTGTTGTGCATAGTGTCATTATAAGTAGGTACTGACTCGATGGCACCTAACTACTACTACTGTGAGTCAGAACTGACTCCATGGCACATAACCACCACCACCACCATGGGTTCTATGAGTTGCAACTTGATGGTACATAACAACATCAGTGTAGCTACCCACCTATATATTTATTTACTTTTGTGAATAAAATTAAATAAGTTACATCCACATTCATATTTTCTTAAGAATTATTGTTCAGAAATAATAAAATAACTTAAAAAAAAAAAAACAACAGAAAGCTAAGTAAACAGATCATACATATAGACTTAAAAGCACTTTACTTTTTGTATCCACTTCCTAAAGCAGTATTACTTGGATTTTATTTTAAACCTGAGATGAGAACTGGTCCCTATGAAAGCTCTATGTGTAGTGATAATGGCCAGGGAAAAGTTTTTTCTTTACCTTTATAAATTCTACGTACTGAAGTCATTTCCGACATAGAAAAATGTCCTTTTCTTTCCTGTTAGTGGTGTTTTTTGGTAAGGAGTTTGCTTATTGTTTCACAAGATGCATTTGCAGGTTGTTTGAATACTTAGCATGCCATCTCAGAGGACCTTGAGACAGTGGGAAAGCTTAGAATCAAGTCATTTGAAGTGGGAAAACAACTCTGAAGCATCACTCCTTTTCTCTGTTTTCCTCAACTGCTCAGCCCCCTACAGTGTTTTCAACCCCAGAAGTGTGAACAGCACAGCAAAGCCTAAACATCACCACGACTAAGCTAAAGATATGTCTAATCTAAATTTGCCCCATACACATACAATCGTTAATTCTATAACACTTTCTGGAAAGGGAGTGTATCACAATTAAAGAATGGAACCACAGAGAAAAGAATTAACTTAATTGGAGTTGGGGGAGTAACTTCTTTGTATTTTTAAGTGACTCTTCCAAGGTCAGTTTCTTTACCATGCCATTGTTTTAGTAGAAGCTTTAGTTTGTAGAAACGACTGTTGTAATACCAATAATTATTTTTGATTATGCTTAACTATAATTTTTCTCTGCTCATTGTCATATATGTTTAAATTTTTTTCTCATTGCTTAAAACAAAACAAAACAAAACAAAACAAAAAAACCCAAAGAAATCTCCAGTGAGACCACTAACCAGGATTAACCACTCTTAACAGTTTAGAATATTTACTTCCTGCATTTTTCCTATTCCCACCTATACATAAGCATGGGTAGAAGTGCATATGTGCAAACAAATAAATTTATTTTTACTTTTTGTTAATCACTCTTTATGAATTACTTTGCATGCTGTTTCCTCTTACTACATATTGTATTTTGTCATCATTAAAGTTATTTAAAAATATCATGTTAATATATGTAAAATAGTCCCCTGTATACATATTTAATAATGTATTCATTTCCCAATATTTTTATATAAAGACTACAGAAATATGTTAAGAGATTTCTAGTAACCTCAGGGAGTTCTGAACAGAATAAGTATCTTTAGAGGAAAAGAAACATTTCATCCTCTTAATAAATCAATATTGACTGGATACAAATGAATGTCCTTTACTCCAACTTGCAGTCTGGCCTTGACCTTTGCCTGCAATCATCCCATATTAAATCATATGGCCTGCTGCCTTTTGTAAATCACAGGGGGAGATATTGTGATGATGATAATGATAATGATGATTGCTAGGAACAGGATAATTCATGTTTTACAATAGTCTTTGCTTGATTGGTGGTGGTGGTTATGTGCCATGGCGTCTGCTGATTCATAGAGACCTTGCATAGGGTTTCTGAGACTGTAAATCTTTACAGGAGTGAAAAGCCTCATTTTTATCTCAAGGAGTGGCTGGTAGATTCAGACTAGTTTCTTTGTTTGCTTATTGCTGTTGTTAAGTGTCATTGAGTCAGTTCGACTCATTTGGATCCAAATCATAGCAACCCTGCATAGGGTTTCCTTGGCTGCAAATATTTATGGGAGCAGAAAGGCTCATCTTTCTCCCACGGACTGGCTAGTAGTTTCAAACTACTGACCTTGTGGTTAGCAGCCCTATTCCTAATCACTATACTACTAGAACTCCTTAGTTCAACTCATAGCTATACTGTATAGTGTTTGCTAGAGTAGCTGGTGGATTTGAACTGTGGACCTTGTTGTTTAAACTGACCTTGCAGTCCAGTGCTTTTCCTACAATGCCACACAGACAATTAAAATTTAAGTTAAATGGTAAGTCAAAGAGTACTGTTACTAGGGTTCTAGTTCATAAATGCATGGGTTTATTCTAAACAAAACATGCTTAAACATGTGTCTGCAATTCATGGATGGCTACAGACTAGTTTTCTCAGTAATATACTCTCTTTGTGTTTTTAAGTGCCATCAA
>NW_006409008.1:97482-105091 GCF_000296735.1 Chrysochloris asiatica | reverse complement strand
TTTTTGGTGCTGTGGAAAAGAACAATTTTGAGGTGTGGACTATTAATGAAGTTTTTAGTTAAAACTCAAACATCTTCCCGACTCACTGAAGCTTTTCAACAAACTAGAGGAGTGCAGCCACATATAAAGCAACAGTTTTTAGAATGATCAGGCCTTTTAAAGAAGGTCAGGAATACTTAAAAGATGAACCAAGAAAGAAAGAAGATTGACAAGTTAGGATAATGAAAAAAACTGTCTGAATTCTGGAAACTTGTGGAAGAAAAGCATAGACTTACCATTGATGTGATAGATACTAACATTGGGAACTCCCATGATTTGGCATTTTCAATTTTAAGCAAACATCTTGGCCTCAGCAAGCTTTCAGCTAAAAGGTACGGAAAGCACTATACAAAGATAAGTTATTATTCAGAGCGCAAAGACCTGATGTTACCATTAGTCTTTTAAGCAAGATAAAAGCTAATGAAGATGATTTTATAGAATGAATTCCAAAGGAATAATCTTGACAGATTTTTCTAAGGACTCATACCAATCATATAGGAGAAGACTAAGAAAATCTAAAACTTCATTGGTGAGAAAAAAGCCAGGAAATCTGTACTGAGGATCTTTCTTCTTCTTCCTTTTTTCTCTATCATGACAATTTTAGGTAGCAAGAGCTGTCTATGAGAATTTCGTTGTGAAACCTTACTCCTTTCATCCAACAGCCAATCCTAATCTTGCCCTTTTAGACTTCTTTTTGTTTCTCAAACTTAAAGAACACTTAAAAGGAACATGATTTGAGTCCTTTGAGGATGACAAAATTGCTATTTTGACACATAAATTGAAGAGCATAAAACTCTTCAGAGAGGGGTGTTGTATTGTTAAGCACCATTGAGTCAGTTCCAACTCACAGCAACCCTGCATAGGGTTTCCAAAGCTGGAAAGTCTTTACAGTAGCCAAAAGCTTCATTTTACTCCCATGATATGGCTGGTAGTTTATAACTGAGGTTAGCAACCCGATTTGTAACCACTTCGCTACCAGAACTCCTTTGTCCATAAAATTGTTGTTGTTAAGTGCTGTCTAATCAGCTCTGACCCATAGCAACTGTGTATCGGGCTTCTGAGGAGCCTCTGGGGACCTTGAACCACTAACCTTGCTGTTCAAACCAACTTTGCAGTCCAGCACATTAACCCACAGCACTACACCAGGACTCTTTTTCCATAAAATAGATACGTTGAAATTCTAAACCCTGTGAATGTGACCTTGTTTGGAAATAGGTTTTTTGATGATGCTATCAGTTAAATTAATATGAAATCATACTGGAATGATGTGAGTCCTAATCCAATATGAATGGTATCCTTTTAATGTAAGAAAGGACACAGTGGAACAAACAAAGGAAAGATGGTAACATGAAGAGGAAGGAAGATATCTGAAGTGATGCATCAAGAATGCCAAGGATCACTGGTAATCACCAGAAGACAGAAGAGAAGCACAGAATAGATTCTTCTTCAGAGCTCTAAGAAGGACTCCACACGGATTCCTGATTTCAAATTCTCAGTCTCCAGAACTGTGAGAGAACAAACTTCTGTTCTTTGAGTCACTCAATTTAGGAGCACAATGAAGTACTCAGGAATACCCATTCTTCCCAATGTTATCCATAGTTTGTCATGATACATACAGTCGAAAGCACAAGTAATTATCTTTCTGATATTCCCTGCTTTCAGCCAAGATCCACCTGATGTCACCAGTGATATCGCTAGCTTCATGTCCTCTTCTGAATGTGACTTGAATTTCTAGTTGCACTGAATGTACTATCCAAGCTTGTTAGTAAGTGTTACTTACATGTGATTTTAATGGTATTGTTAGATATTAATGATATTGTTAGCATTGAATTAGGTCACTTCTCTTTGGAATAGGTACACATATGAATCTCTTCCAATCAATTGGCCAGATAACTTTCTTCCAGATATCTTGGCATAGATGAGTGAGAACCTCCAGTACTGCACCAGTTTGTTGAAAGATTTCAGTTTTTAATTTGTCAATTACTAGAGACTAATTTGTGCCAATGTCTTCAGTGAAGCTTGGACTTCTTTCTTCAGTACCATCAGTTCTTGATCATACGCTACCTCTTGAAATGGTTGGGCATGGATTAATTGCTTTTGGTATAGTGACCCTGTATTCCTTCCATTTTCTTTCAATGCTTTCTGCATCATTCAATATTTTATGCATAGAATCCTTCAATGTTTTATGCATGGAATCCTTGAATATTTTACCCATAGAATCCTTCAACATGGCAAAATGAGCCTTAAATTTTTACTTCAGTTCTTGAAGTTTGAGAAATGCTGAGCATGTTCTTCTCTTTTAGTTTTTTAACTATAGGTCTTTGTATAGTTCTTAATAATAATTGGCACTGTCTTCTTGAGCTGCCCTTTGAAATTTTTTGTTCAGTTGTTTTACTTCTTCCATTCACTTTAGCTTTTCTATGCTCATAAGCAAGTTTCAGAGTCCCTTCTGGCATCCATTTTGGCCTTTCTCTCTTTATTATCTTTTTAATGATACTTGTTTTCTCCCTACATGATGTTCTTGATGTCATCTGACACCACTTTCCTTTGGTCACTAATGTCTAATGCATGAAATCTATTCTTGAGATGATCTCTAAATACAGGTGGGATATACTCATGGTCATATTTTGACTCTCGTGGATTTATTTGAATTTTCTTCAACTGAAGCCCAAAATTGCATATGAGCAATTGATGGTCTGTTCCACAGTCTGCTCCTGGCCTAGTTTGGATGATGATATTGAACTGCTCCACTGTCTCTTTCCATACATGTAGTCAATATTTTTCCTGGTGAGCTTCATGTGTATGGTTACCTTTTCTGTTTTTTTAAAAAATGTATTTGCAATGAATAAGTCATTGGCCTTGCATTATTCTATCATGCATTCTCCAGCATCATTTCTATCACCAAGGCTGTATTTTCAACTGCTGATCCTTCCTTTTTGCTTTCAACTTTTGCATTCTTATCGTCAGTAATTGTCAATGCATCTTGATAGCATATTTGATTAATTTCAGACTGAAGAAGCTGATTTTTATTATTATTATTATTTATGTTGTTAGGTGTCATGGAGTTGGTACAAACTCATAGCAACCCTATGCACAAGAGAATGAAACACTGCCTGGTCCTGGGTCCACCTCACAACCATTGCTACGTTTAAGCCCATGGATGCTACTGCTGTTCCAATCCATCTCACTGGGGCTGTTCCTCTTTTTGTCTGACTTTCCACCTTACCAAACATAATATCATTCTCCAGTTTCTGGTCCCTCCTGACAATACGTCTGAAGTATGAGAGACGTCTGGCCATCCTGGGTTCCAAGGAGCACTCTGACTGTACTTCTTCCAACACAGATCTATTTGTTCTTTAGACAGCCCATGGTACTTTCAATATTCTCCTCCAACACCATAACTAGAATTCTCTAATTTCATCATCACTGACTTTAGTGGTTGGCCTGTGAATTTGAATAATAGGAGTATTACTGTTCTTTCTTGTAGGCATATGGATATTATCCTATCAAAGACAGCAATGTATTTCAAAACTGATCTTGAAATGCTCTTTTTGATGTTGAATGCATTCCTCTTCAATTTGTCATTCCCGGCATAGTTAACCATTTGAATGACTGATTAAAAATGGCCCAAACCAGTCCGTTTCAGCTCATTAGTTTATATGATATCAATTTTTATGCATTCCATTTCATTTTAGACAACTTCTAATTTTCTTAGATTTGTACCTTATACATTCAATGGTGATATTATTACTGAAAGTTTGCATCTCTTCTCATTTTGTTTATTTGTTCTCCATTAGCAAATGAATGTCCTGCAAGCTTTGCTCCATTCATGTCATTATGGTCAACTCGACTTTGAGAAGGAAATTTTTCCCCAGTCATAATTTGAGTGCCTTCCAACTTGAGGGATTCATATTGTAGCACTATAACTGACAATGTCCTGCTGTTATTCATAAAGTTTTCATCTTGTAGCACTATATCTGATAATGTTCTGCTATTGGTGAGATTTCCAGTGGTCAACCATTCAGAAGTAGCCTGTCTCTCCTTCTTCTTTGTCTGTCTCAGTTTGGAAGCTCCACTGAAATCTGTCCACCATGAGTGACCTTGCTGGTATTTAAAATACAGGTGGCAGAGCTTCTGGCATCATAGTAACACTCAAGCCACCACAGTCTGTCCCATAGTTGACTGACACACAAGTGTATAGACAATCAAATCTTTCCTCCACAGAACAAAGTGGACTGAAGGGGAAAGTATGTGATTGAAATTCAGCAAATTGTTTAACTGAGTAAGAGTGGAAGGAAGAATAATTACCACAAGATACAAAAGCCCCATTAGAACAATGTATCATCTAGTAATCGGAGTCCTGGTGTGGCACTATAGGATGAGCACTGAGCCACAAGGTCAGTTTGGACTACAAGGTCAGCAGTTCAAACTCACCAGTCACTCCTTGGAAACCCTATACAGGGTTGCTATGAGTCAAAACCGACTGGATGACACTTAGCAACAGCAACCTGCTAGCTAGTTATAGCTAGCAGGTCAGATGTTCCCCACTCCTGCTATATAGGATCACTATGAGTCTGAACAGACCTGACAGGCACTTAACAACAACCAAGCTCATGGAGCTTGAAATGTACTCCGTTTTGTTTTTTTAACTTTCAATATCAGCCACTAACACAATCATTTGTGGCCAGCAGTCAAAAAAGTTGAAATAATAATGCTCAAGGCAACACTCCCCAGTTTTCTTGGAAGTGTAATTTTGTTTCATGCTTAAGATTAAGAAATTGTCCAATCTCATCATTAACTAGAATGAAATAACACCATAAAATGTACACCTCATATTTTTTATGGTGCTTGAATGGTTTTTCTAGTTTCAGCATAAGCTACTGCAGTGTTTCCAGCTGTACAAAAATGCAATAGCATAAAAGAAAGTGTTTATTCAGGTGCAAGTGAGTAAGACACATGGATCAATCAGTCCATCCAAGAAGTTAAATCCTTCTTTTTCTTCACCTCACTCATGTTTAGTGCACAGTTGTCAAAAGTCACAGATAGCACACAAATAAATTATCAGAAGATTATAATCAAAAACATATCCTAAAGCTATTTTCTTTCTTTCTTTTTTTGATGTGTGAATTTAGTATCTTTTTACAGGTCACGCTTTTATTTTTGTAGGAACTAATTGTCAGCAGAGAGCTATCAGGTCCAACCATTTATCTGTAACACTGGCTAAAGCTTTGCCTATCTACTTCTGGCTTGTGAGTGTTTCTTTCCTTTGGGGTGGAGCTGGTGCCAAAATGAGTAAATAACATGCCCTCCGAGAGTCAGGAGCAGCTGGCACGATTGCCTTGGTGTTTATGGGACATTATAGGCATAAAAGCACATTTGGAGCTGGTTGAGGAAAGAACTTAATGCTTCTTTCTTTTATCCTTATAATCCACTTTCCTAGTGAGGATTATCCTACTATTCATACTAAATTTAGCAAATGCAGTTAAAAACCAAAACAAAAAAAGTTTGTTGCCACAAGGTACTCTGTGAATGCAATGTATATGCTGAGTAGATAAATTGCCTTTTATCACATGAAACAATAATGACACAAAGAAATTTGTTCAGATTGTTGGTGTGTTTTGTTTTGTTTGCTTTTAACAATGAAAGCCATATTTGTAAGAATTAACCAGAGGGAGTTGTACATCTGGAAAATGGTAAACACACAGTTTTGTTTGAAAGAAAATAGACATTAACCCCCCAAATTATACATCTGCATTATGTTCCAAATTTGTCAAGCTAGGGGTTATCATAGAGAGAATTTGCTAGAAATTTGCATTGAATGGCATATTCACAATTTATTTTTAGTGACAACATCCATTTCTTTGGATGATTTTTAACAGTGTCTATTTGGTGAAGAGGTGTGGCACTGTAAGATAAGCACTGAACTGCAAGGTCTGTTTGAACCACAAAATCAGTAGTTTAGCCTTACCAGCTGCCCTGTACAGGGTCGCTATGAGTAGGAACCATCATGAAGGCACTTAATAACAACAACAACAACAACAACAGATGCTTAATATAGTAAAATAAGTAAACATCCACATAACAAAACTAGGGACCTATAGTCATAATGGAGTCCTGGTGTGGCTCTGTAGGATAAGCACTGGGCTGCTAAACTGCTGGGTCAATGCAAGGTCATCAGTTCAAACCTACCAGTCACTACTCAGAAACTCTAAACAGGATCGCTATGAGGGGAAATCAACTCAAAGGCACTGAAGAAAACAGAGTTATAATGAAGACTTTTCTTATATTCCCCTACAGAAGTCAAGTCTCAAAGAAATATTGCAAATAATGGAAGTTATCCCTGAATGCTCTTTTATCTGCCTTTTCATACCTTAATCCCTTCCATTTTTTCCTTCACTTCATTTTTTTCCTTGGCCATGTGTGACAGGCCATTTTGGTGTATATTCTTCTCTCTCCCCAGTAAACATTGGTGTGGTGGTTATCATAGGATAGTCATGCTTTGCTCACTTGAAAGAAAAAAAGTCAACACTCATTAATTAGTGAGCAACTATATCCACACATTTGAGGAGACATTGGAAACACAAAGAAACTTGTTGTTCAGAAGCAGACATCTGGCTGACTGAATTACTGCTCCGAAGACATAGGAATTCTGTGTCATTAAAAACTATAAAATATTATATGGTTGAGATCAAAGAAAAGTAATAAAAAGAAAGTGTCAGACCGTAAAAATGAAGAAGGAACACAAAGCCTATTCAGTGAGCAGGAAGTGAAGTCGAAGTAGGTCTAAAGTTTTTCATTAAAAATTTAAACTTTATAGGGTTGATGCATGAATTTTAATGCTTAAATAAGAATATAAGATGAGGCTTTCATGCCCTAAAAGTCATGGATCCCACCTGTAAACTCAGGAACCTTAAGCCATACTCTGCCCATTTTGTAGTGCTATGGCATAGAAATATGCTACCTTCCGTCAGCTATGGTGGAGTGAGAGTGAGCTGGGAGAAACCTGAGCCCATGCCAAACCATATGCAACTAAAGGTTAGCATTTTTATTCTCAATGTGTTGGGAGTCAAGTTTGCCTTTCTCAAGGGAAAACTTGAACATTATCTGTATGTTTGTATTCATAAAACAGGATACTCCTAGGAAGGATAATACACATAAAAAATCACCAGCCATATCCAGTTGATATGAAGTGAGAGACACAAGAATGCCCAAACTTGCAGATAGTACTCATTTGACCTAGCCTCGATGACTTGATGATCAGAATTTGACTAGCAGAAGATAAAAAACAATTTTTGATAAAGGAAACAAGTGTAAATTGCTAAAATTAGATGAACTTGACCTATACTTTTGGATGTAGTAGCTCAAAATACCAACTGAGAGGGATGGAGTCTTCATATCAAGGATTGATATACAGGGCTGATAGGGACAGGCAACTTAGACATTGGCTACCTAATATGAGACATGAAGTGACTGGCTTACAAGCTTTCAAAAGGGAGTTTAGTTTAAGTGTGCAGGGAAGGTAGAGTCCCCACTGAATAGTTTTCATCTTCTCTAGATGGGCCTGGTGAAA
>NW_006409008.1:94524-96972 GCF_000296735.1 Chrysochloris asiatica | reverse complement strand
AAACCACCAGCTACATAATAAAGCAAATATCCATTAGAGTGTTAATAGATACAACTAGCAGTTGGAGTTCAATTTTATTAATTGATACTCATATGTATTTTGGAACAATGATTTTAGTATCTATCCCAATTTTTGTGGCATTGTAGGATAAGCACTAGATCGAAAGCACACGACTGGTGGTTCAAACTCACCAGCTGTTCCTCAGAATGAGTGGGAACCTACTCAACAGCACTTAACAACAACAACAACAACAACAAAATTGCAGTTTTAATTCTCATTCCTTCCTTTGTCTCTCTCCCATTTAAAAATAGTATGTCTAGGAACTGTGGCATGAATTTTGGCTTGCTCTGAATTTCTGTTAAAAGGAAATTTGTTGAATTGTGAAATTTGAAGAACAATTGGATTGCATTCATTCAACAAATATTTATTGAGCGTTGATTTGTACTGAGCACTGTGCTACATGCTAACGTCACAAAATGATACATTGTCAATGTAAGGTAATGAGGGAGAGCTTGGGTGAACATAAAGTTATAATCTGTCATCATTCATTCAACAAATATTTATTGAGCGTTGATTTGTACTAAGCACTGTGCTACATGCTAAAGTCACAAAATGAAACATTGTTAATGTAAGGTCGTGAGGGAGAGCTTGGGTGAACATAAAGTTATAATCTGTCGTCAAGTGCCTTTGAGTCAGTTTGACCCTTAGCCACCCTGTATAGAGTTTCCCATATAACACAATGTGATAAATTAAGCATAAAATTAAAGAATGCAGCAAGCACTACTCTTAAATTAACCTAATAATTCACAACTCTGGAAAAGTGTTGGACTTAGGCTGATCAATTTTTTAAAATTTAAAGTATTAATAAAAATCATCCTTTGTTGTTTTTGTTGTTAAGTGCTGTGGAGTTGGTTCCAACCCATAGTGGCCCTGTATAAGGTTTCCAAGGAGCTGTTGGTGAGTTTGAAACACCAACTTTGCTGTTCAAACCAACTTTTCAGTCCAGCACATTAACCTAGAGTGCTACACCAGGACTCCAAAATCAAACCTATAGGTCTTCAAATAAAATAGTATTTGTCTTTAAACAGACCACAAATCAAAATTTCCACAAGTGTCTACCAAACAAAACTTGTGTTTGTCATTGAGTTGATTCCAACTCATAATGACTCTATGTAAGACAGAGCAAAACTGTCCCTTTGGGTTTTGGAGACTATAAATCTTTCTGGGAACAAATAGATTTATCTTTCTCCTATAGAGCAGCTGGTGGGTTCAAATTGCTGGCATTATGCATAAATCACTACACCACCTACAGTATATACAAAATGTCATAGTATGGAGTTCTGATAGCATAGTGGTTATGAATTAGGCTACCTCAAGGTTGGCATTTCAAAACTACTAGCTGATCTGTGGGAGAAAGACAAGGCTTTCTGCTCCCATAAAAATTTGCAGCCTTTGAAACCCTGTGCAGTGTCACTATGAGTTGGAACCCACTCCACAGTACTTAAAAACAACAATAGCTAAAGACCTCTTACTTAAAAAAAAAAGTATAGTCCGAGAACACCATACACCAAAGTTTTCTATAGACCACTGGTTTGTCAGTTTAACATACTGTGGTACCTTGTATGTTGTCCTGTGATGCTGGACAGTTTGCCACTTGTATTTCAAATACCAGCAGGGTCACCCATAAAGAACAGATTTCAGTAAAACTTTCAGACTCAGACATAAGGAAGAAGGACCAGGTGATATACTTCTAAAAGGAAAGTGGCCAGTAAAAACCTTATGAATAGAAGCTGCACATTGTTTGATATATTGCCAGAAGATTAGCCCCACAGTTAGAAAGCATTTCAAACATGACCAAAGAAGGGCTGCCTCCTCAGAGGACAATTGACTTTAATGTCGTGGAAGGAGCAAAGCTTTCATTACCTTCATTTGCTGGTGGGACATGACTCAAAATGAGAAAAAAAACAAAAAAAAAAACAACAGCTGAAAACATTCATTAATAACTGGAATATGGGATATACAAAGAATGAATGAATCTAGGAAAACTGGAAGCCCTCAAAAATGAAAAGGAATACATGAAAATAGATATCCAAGGTTGAAATGGACATTTATTGGCCATTTTGAATTGTACAATCATATGGTCTACTATTTATCCCTTGAATTTATCCCACCTGAATTTAGAGATCATCTGAAGAACAGATTTGATACATTAAGCGCTAAAGACCAAAGACCAGAAGAGTTGTGGGATGACATCAAGAACATCATATGTGAAAAGAGCAAAAAGTTATTATGAAGACAAGAAAGAAGGAAAAGGTCAAAATGGATGTCAGAAGAGACTCTGAAACTTGCTCTCCAGTGTAGATATGCTAAAGAAAATGGAAGAATTGAGGAGGTCCAAGAGCTGAACAGAAAATTTCAGAGATCAACTCAAGAAGATAAAGCCAAATA
>NW_006409008.1:91278-92762 GCF_000296735.1 Chrysochloris asiatica | reverse complement strand
ATGGTCTACTATAATGGGGGCGACTAACTAAAGAGGAACAGTATCACATGCATTGTCAAAAAACATATTTCATTATCTATTCTTAAGTACAATGCTCTCATTGACTGGATAGGTTCTATATGCCTACTAGGAGGCTAATTGATCTGATTATTATTCTGATTATTATTAACATTTATGCACCAGCCACTACTGCCAAAGGAGATAAAATTAAAGACTTTACTAGCTCCTGCATCAAAAATTAATCAAACATACAATTAAGATCCACTGATATTTACTGGTGATTGGAGTGAAAACAGCTAGAAACAATGGAAAAGGTGAGTACTTGGATAATATGGCTTTCAACATAGAAATAACACCCAAGATCTCATGACAGAATTTTGGAAGACCAATAACCTATTAATTGAAACAACAACATATATGGCAACTTATACATATGGACCTCACCATATGGAATCCAAAGGAATCCAAATGACTACATCTGTGGAAGAAGAAGCTCAATATCATTAATGAGAAGAAGACCAGCAGATAACAGTTGAACAGAACATCAATTGCTCATACTCAAGTTCAAGTGGAAGCTGAAAAAGTTAAAGCAAGGAAATAAGAGCCAAACTGCAACCATGAGACTATTCCCTGAATTTAGAGACTTATCTCAAGACTAGATTTGACTTACTTGACAAGAGACTAAAGATAAGTTGTGGTATCATATCATTGACATCAAACATAAAGAAATAAGACAAGACATTAAAAAAAAAAAAAAAGATATACTGCATTGAACATAGTGTACCTAAAGCAAATGGAAGAAATGATGATGCAAAAGAGCTGAACAAAAGATTTCAAAGTGCAGCATGGGAAGCATAATAAAGTACTATAATGACTTGATCTGGAATTGGAAAATCATAAGGGAAAAACACATTTGGCATTGATACAGACAAAATATTGAACAATACAGGGAGCATCAAAAGAAGATGGAAAGAACATGCAGTCACTGTACCAAAAAGAATTGGTCAACTTCTAGCCATCTTAGGAGACAGTATTATGTTCAAGAACCTTCAGTATTGAAAGAAGAAATTCAAGTTCTACTGAAAGCATTTCTGAAAAACAAGGCTCCAGGAATTGGTGAAATATTAATTGAGATGCTTCAATTAATGGATACAACACTAGAATTGCTCAGTGGTCTGAGAAATTTGCAATACATCTACCTGTTCCAAAGAAAAAGGATACAACAGAAAGTAGACATTATCAAAAGTATCATTAATATCACATGCAGAAAATAATGTTCTAAAGATGATTCATGAATACTTGCAACAGTACATTAACAAGGAACTGCCAGAAATTCAAGTCATAGTCAGAAGAGGACACAGAACAAGGGATATCATTGCTTATATGAGATGGATCTTGGCTGAAAGTAGAGAATACCAGAAAGTTACCTGTGCTTTATTGACTATGAAAAGACTTTTAACTATTTAAATCATAACAAATTATAA
>NW_006409008.1:89063-89613 GCF_000296735.1 Chrysochloris asiatica | reverse complement strand
TAACAAGTGATCTTAGAAGGAAAATTGCATTGAATAGACAGCCTCCAGTTAAGTAAGCTTTACAGTGTGCAGAATGATGAAGTTGCATATAAAACTACACATTGAATTTAATTACATAAGTTAAATTGCCTGAACAAATTCCCTGAAACAGATGTTAACCATAATAAATTTATTACATTATATTTAAAAATATGTAGAGCATAGTTTACAATTATGTTGACATCAAAACTATCAGTGATCATTGGCTCCTTTTGCTATGTCATCTGTTTTACTAATATCTGCAACAAGTAGATCCCAAATACTTATGAACAGCACTACTAGGTTCATCAAATTCATCAAATATTGAAGATGATAATTGTGATAGTTAAGGTTTGTACCAATTTGACTGGGTCAGGAAGCTTACTAGCTTGACAATTGTTGTTGTTGAGTGTCGTTGAGTTGGTTCTAACCCATAGTGACCCATATAGGGTTTCCAAGGAGTGACTAGTGAACTTGAACTGCTGAATTTACTGTTCAAACTGATTTTGCAGTCCAACACATTAACCTGCTG
>NW_006409008.1:84469-86183 GCF_000296735.1 Chrysochloris asiatica | reverse complement strand
CAACTCCATGGCTCTTAACAACAACAAAAATCATTTCACCAATATGGGTAGCTAGAAGCAGGAATATATCTTAAGTAAGATAATTTATTCTTCCTGAGTATACCCTAAAGTAATGCAGAGGTGAAAGCCTCCTATCTTTTACAGATAAGCTAGATAAAGGATGTAAATCCACTCCAATTGAGCTGATTCATAGCAACCCTGTTGGATAGATAGAGTAGAATTGCTCCTTTGGGTTTCTGAGGCTGTAAATCTTTACAAAAGTAGACTACCCTATTTTCCTCCCACAGAGGAGTTGGTAGATTCAAACTATTTATCTTTCAATTAAGGAGCAATGGTAGAAAGTAGTTGTGATTCAGGTTGCTAATGTCATGGTCAGCGGTTCGAAACTCTGGTTACACCAGAGAAAGATGCGACTTTCTGTTCCCATACATCCTCAAAAACCCTATACAGGGTGGCTATGAGTTGGTACTGACTCCACTGTACATAACCATCAGCACCTTTCGATTAGCAGCTGAACATTTAACCCACTGCATCACCAAGGATTCTTTAGATAAAAGCAGTCACCCTTAAACCAGAGGAACCACCTCTATAACATCAGGGAACCCCAGTCATACAGGCAACGCAATATATGTGCTTTCATAAATTAATAGCTCCTTATAAAATAGACAGTAAAGCATAAGTTATGATGGATTGAAAGAGGGAAGATATAAACAGATATATATATGTATTTCGACTCTAGCATTGTTGGGTGAGTCAGATTCTACTCATAAAGACCACGCATAGAATTTCTAAGGAGCGGCTGGTGAGTTTTTACTATTGAACTTGTGGTTCGAAGTCCACACCAAGATATAATTTAAAATATATTAAGTCACACCAAGATATAGTTTAAAATAAAATAAGTCAAATACAACACACAAATAAAAAATCTCCATTCACTAAATATTTTTTGTAAAGACAAAAACTCAATCCGAATCATACTTTTATCAATAAATGTATTCCAGTATACCTAGATTCAATCACGATACTGGATTACCTAGTTTAATGGTATACAGAAGTATTGGCACAATCTTTTGTTTCTTTATTTACTTCTATTACACAATGTCTTGGCAGACTTAGCCATTAACATTTTCTGCTTTCTCAAGGAAAAGATAATTTACCCGTTTAAAGATATTAGGCTCCTGTGTATTGTTTTCCTCCATTTGGTATCCTTGATTCCCCTTCTGAACGAACACTTGAGTGCTTGCAATCAGGGCACAATGACACTCGCTAATAACAACTGAACCATTACACCCACCATAATGCTGTCTACCAGATCCACCACAGTGAGCCCCAACAATGTGGAACGGAGTCCTCTTGCAGGGGCCAGCTCCTCTCCACAGCTACATCTGTTCTTCTCTCCCAGAGGAGCATCTGTTGTGAAGTGTAACCCCTGCTGAGCACATGCAGGTCCCAACTTGGGCCTCTTTTTTTTTTTTTTCCCCTGAAACGTTCAGACCCTAAAATTCTCAAGTTTGATTTCAAACACTCAGCCCCCAACAGCCACTGGAACAATATGATGGTTCAGAGGAAACAGTGTTCTTTCTTTTCATTAAATGGATTTTTCCTCTGACAGAAAGTTAAAAAGATTAGTGAGACTTTTCTGAAAGGAAAGCAAATGATGACTTCAAAAATTTCTTGGGAAAAATGAAATTAAAGACAATGGATTTTTTTTCAC
>NW_006409008.1:82975-83853 GCF_000296735.1 Chrysochloris asiatica | reverse complement strand
AGGTGCAGCATTCATGGAATTGTATTTTGGCTTGGTTTCCTTACCACCATCATCCCATATAGACCTTTTAAACTTTTAAGAGATTCTGGGAGAGAGGAAAGAATGTAACTTTTTGCTTAAAAAAAAAAAAAAGGATGACTTCATTGTTTTCAGTCAATTGTTCTGTTAAATTAGTTCAAAATTCTCACCTACTTATAGTGTCTTGGTTTTGTTTGTTTGTTTATCTGTTTGTTGGTGTCAAAAACTATCCACCAAACATGATCTTCCCTGAGAACAATAACCTACTACAATCCCAGCAGCAATAAAGCAAGTAGTAGTTGGTAAGTGCCACCTTTGGTATGGCCTGATTCATATCAACCCTGTATAGAGTTTCTGAAGAGTGCCTGGCTCATTTGAACCACCAACCTTGCAGTTCAACCCAACCTTTCAGTATAGTGTTTATCCTACAGTGCCAAATCAGAACTCCAAAGAAGGTAGTTAGTATTGAATAAATGAATGATTAAAAGGATACATTTATATGATTTTCACATGCTTAGATTGCACGTTAATTTTAACCCCACACCCATCACTACTGAGCCTATTGCCACTCTATAAAAGTACTATTGCCCCCCCCCCGACTTTCTAAATTAGAATCTTTCTAGAAGTAGACTGCTATATCTATCTTTCTTCCACAGAGTAATTGGTGGATTCAAGTCATGATCTTCTAATTAGCAGCTGAGAACTTAACCATTGTACCTCCAGTGTAGATATATTTATTATTTCAGTACCAAAATGTGGTTAAGTATGTTTTAGTGATTATTTTTGTAGTAAGGAATCTTAAATTGTTGTAAATAAATATGTATAACACAAGCTTTGCCAATGCAATGGATTTTTTTTTT
>NW_006409008.1:78354-79280 GCF_000296735.1 Chrysochloris asiatica | reverse complement strand
CCCCTGAGCCTGCTTGTTTGGGTATTCTGTGTTGTTGTTGGTGGAGCTCTCTGCTATACGTCCACCTGATCCACCGTCTTGTTTGTTCCGCCCAATGCAATGTTTTTCATGTGAACTGATTAGTGGCACCAATCAAAGCAATTACATTAGTTATGTTATACAGCAATCACCAATATCCATTGCTAACTTCTCCTCCATATAAGGATTTTGTTTTTAAGGGTAAGGAGTAGAGAATGTCAATACCTAAATCTTTAGCTTTACAAAGTCACCTTTCCTGGATAGATTCTTTTCATCTTAAATAATACATATTTTTAAAATTTTAGGTGAAAGTGTTATTGTTGCTATGCTAGGTACCTTCAGGTCATTTCTATTTACAACAGAATGAAACACTTGCTGATCCTTTCCCATCCTCATAATCGTTACCTTTAAGCCCATTGCTGCTGCCACTGTGTCAATCCATCTCATTGAGGGTCTTCTTCTTTTTGCTAACCTTCCACTTTACCGAATATAATGTCCTGCTCCAGGGCTTAGTCCTTCCTGATAATATGACAAAGTCTCACCATTTTACTTCAAAGGAGTATTCTGGCTGCACTTCTTCTAAGACAGATTTGATTGTTTTCCTGGCAATACATGGAACTTTTAATATTCTTCTCCGATACCATAATTCAAATGCATCTGTTCTTCACCAGTATTCCTTATTCATTGTCCAATTTTCATATGCATGAGATTATTGAAAATATCATGGCTTGGGTCAGATGCACCTTAGTCCTCAAACTGATAACTTTATTTTGAATATTTTAAAGAGGTCTTTCACAGAAGATTAGCCTAATGTAATATGTCCTTTGATTTCTTTACTGCTGCTTCCATGAGCATTGGAGTGCATCCAAGCAAAAGGAAGCTTTTTTGACCACTTCAATAATTTCTCC
>NW_006409008.1:75908-77189 GCF_000296735.1 Chrysochloris asiatica | reverse complement strand
GGAGCAGAAAGCCTCATCTTTCTCCTGCGGAACAGCTGGTAGTTTCAAAATGCTGACCTTGAGGTTAGCAGCCTGATTCGTAACCACTATGCTACCAGAACTCTTTAGGTCTTGATAAATGATGACTCTGCAAATGAGGAAGTTAGTTTGAAAATTAACTGAGATGACCTCATGGTCCTAGAAGGAGCACAGGATATGCTTAAGCCCTCCCAGATAGTATCTCAGGCACTAAGCAGTTTGGACCCTAAAAGGTGGTATGTTTGAGAAGGATTATTGCCTTATTGTTTCTTTTTTCCTCAAGGTAGAATGTTTGAGGAAACTTGTTGCCTTATTGTTTCTTTTTCCAAAAGAATGCTCTCCTGATGTTAAAAAAGATTAAGTGTTCATCCAAATGTCATTTGCCCTATGTAATGTGCTTGATTTTCGTAATGGACAGGACAGTCTTGAGAGATGATTCTTCTTTTCCTCCAGACTGCTGGCTTTCTATTGATAAAGCCTGGATTGGATGTTTCCCCGTCTCTGTGATTGACTACGGTGACAGGCGGCAAACCCTCATTGCATGCAGTTTGACAACATTTCTGGTGACAATGCTCAGGGACCTTGTGGACTTCCCTGGTAAGTAGTATTTCTAGCAAAGGGACTTGGTCTCCTTTGTGGGTGATATTGTTTGCGGCCACCTGGACAGGTAAGTCCAAGAGCACAGTAACCCAACCCTCCTCGCAGTGCTGCCAAGTGTCTTTTTCTTAGAATTCTTCAGCCCTGTGTCTCCTGTACTCACTGTCGCCTTCACTTTTGAGATTCCTTTGCTTTATTCTGGGTGTGCACATAGGGGCACAGTAGGCAGGAAGTGATTTCCTAAAAGTGCCTCTTCTGTTTCTGTTAAGGTTAACCTCTACATCTTAAAAAAGGGAGCACAGGCCTCAATCCCAAAGAAAAATCCTTTAGGGCATAATTTGTCTGACCCATCTCTGTATGGGTACTTTCCTATAACAAAAAAAGAAACGATGTTTTACTGCAATATGTGGCCAATGAACAGTCTAGATTAGGGGAGAAAATGATATTTGAATGGATCCATAAATTATTATACATTTTAAAACTTGAATTATTCAAGCAATGTGCCAAATTGTAAAATTACTTGTTTGTTTGTTTTTGTCTTGTATTTGTTTAAGAAACTAAAAACAACCTGGAATTCCAAGAGTATGTAGGTAATGTCACTTATATGTAATATAATGCTGAGGATATCATGTTTGGCAAGGTGGAGGGTCAGAGAAAAAGAGGAAG
>NW_006409008.1:69946-71796 GCF_000296735.1 Chrysochloris asiatica | reverse complement strand
CTGCTATCTTGCAGTGTTTCACTGCTATTCATAAGGATTTTAATGAGTAAGTATTTGTAAGTAGTCTGTCTCTAATTCTTCCTAGTCTGTCTTAGTCTGGACTCTCAGTTGAAAACTGCCTTCCATGGGTGACCCTGGTAGTATTTAAAGTACCAGTGGCATAGCTTCCTGAATCACAGCAACATGCAAACCACCTCATTATGACAAATTGATAGACAAGTGGTGGGCACTAAGAATACAATTTTATAATGTAGAAGGAAGACCAAAGAAGAATTGATTAATTTGAAATATGGTGGTAAGCCTCTTTTCTAATACATCCTTGGTAAAGTTTTTTTTCCCCTTAGTCTATAGGTTCTCTTTTTACTCTCAGTAAAATTTTTTGATGTGCTTAAGTATTCAACTTTTTAGGTCCCTTTTTATCTAATTTACCTTCTCTGCTTTGTATATTTTTAGTTTGGGTTCATTGGTTATTCATGATAAACATGTTTCGATCCTGTGTTATCTTCCAGGAACTTTATAGTTTCAGCTTTAATATTTAGGTCTTTGATCTATTTTGCACTAGTATTTGTGTATGTTGTGAGTCTTGGTTTCTTTTCCATTTTTCTGTATATGGATGTCCAGTTTTGCCAGGACCACTTGCTAAAGAGACTTTCTTGCCAATTAGTTTTTCAGGAAAATGTGATGACAGTTGCAGAAGCTTAAGGGAGCAGTTTTACTCTGTTCTACAAAGTCCCAGTCTATGGTTTTTATCAGAAAAGGTGTTAGAGTTTATCAAACGCCTCTTCTGCATCAATTAAGATGATCAGTTGATTCTGTTTCTTTGTTTTGCTTAGTTGGTGAATTATGTTGATTGATTTTCTAATGTTGAACCATCTTTGCATCCCTGGTATGAACCTCACTTGATAATTTTGTTTTAATTTTTGATATGTTGTTGAATTCTGTTGGCTAGATTTTTGTTGATAATTTTTGTGTTTATATTCATAAAGGATATTGGCTTGTAATTTTATTTTTTATTGTGTCTTTGCCTGTGTTAGTATTAGGGTTATGCTGGCTTCATAGAATTAAATAAGGATTATTCCTTACTTTTCTGAATAGAATTGATGTCATCCCTTCTCTGAATGTTTAGCATAATTCTTTGAAGTCATCTGGTTCAGGGAGGTTTTGTTGTTGTTGGGAATTTTTTACATGACATCTTTAGTTTTTTCTAATGCTATTAGTTTGTTCAGTTTTCTAACTCTGCTTCTGTTTGTGGTTGTTTAGATACGGAGTATGTTTCTAGAAATTCGTTGAAGCAAAAATTTTCTATCATGATCCTTACTAACTCTGTTGGTTCTGTTGTAATGTCTGCAATTATCTGTCTTTTGACTGGCACAACATCTATTTGAATCAAGTGTGATTATTGATAAGTATAAATTGACAGCTGCCATTTTGTTATGGTTTGCGTGTGTGTGTGTGTGTGTGTGTGTGATATCGTTATTGACGCCAGATGGATCTTGGCTGAAAACAAAGAATACCAGAAAGAGGTTTACCTGTGCATTATTGACTATGCAAAGGCAGTCGTTTGAATTAAACAAGGAAACACTGAATGTTTTAAAAACAGGAAAGGTGTGTTTTAGTCTTTCATCATACTTATTTAATCTGTATGCTGAGCAAATAATCTGAAAAGTTGAATTATATGGAAAATAATGTGGCATCATTAACATCCGAATCTGAATCCAACTTGAATCTCTGGCAATTCCCTATCAATGCACTGTTGCAGGCATTTTTTAACAATCTTCAGCAAAATATTACTTGCATGTGATATTATTTATATTGCCTGATGATTTCTGCATTCCGTTGGGTCACCATTC
>NW_006409008.1:62307-69476 GCF_000296735.1 Chrysochloris asiatica | reverse complement strand
TTGCTTTCCTATGCTTCTCCCTTGGAAATGCTGCTTGTTTTGTCTCAAGATGGCCAAGCTGTACTAGGATGGTTGGCAGGACAAATGTAGTCCTAAAGTCTCCTTGTTCACCATTTTCATTCTGTTTATCCTTTCCTTGGATATTTGATCTTATTCATCACCCTTCAGTTTGCTCTTCTGGGTCCATAGATTGTCAACTATATCTATTTCACTTGGTTTCTCTGTTTTGTTTTGTTGTTTGTTTGTTTTTTCTCTTCAGGATTATGGCATGGTATGTAAGACTAAGAGGCCATCTTGGGGCATTTATCAGTCATTTTTAAAAAATAAGCTTTTAATTGTTACCACAGTCTAGACCCTGAAAAAAATAGATGTTTGCATTGTGGTAAGAATAATCTTTGATTTACTTCTGCTCCTCCTCTGCCTAATGGTCCAGACAGGTGAGCTGAGAGCTAGGCTCTGTTTCAAACCATGACAGTGGGAACTAATGCTGATTTTTTGTAGACAGGGATTTGTTTTGTAAAAGATATTTGTTGGTCCACAGATAAACAAAAAGTAGGATATAAGGTTTTCCTTCCCTTTCTCTTTGAATTCTTATAATGTCCTTTCTTTCCAGGCTATTTTGAAATTTCATCACCATGAGCACACAATTAGAAACAATCTCCTCAACCAGAGAAACCAGATTCTTGATTATTTACAAGGTAGCACATCAAGTATTACTGCCATTTTTCCTAGATATTATTGGTGTTAACTGCCATCAAGTTGTCCTCAACTCATGGTGACCCCATGCACAACAGTATTAGATCATTGTGTTCACAGGCTTTTACTAATTTTTCAGAAGTAAATTGGCAGGGCCTTCTACCCAGTCTGTCTTTGTCCGGAAGCTCCACTGAGCCTTGTTCAGCATCATCATAATACCCAAACTTTCAATGACAGATGTGTGATGAATGCAGGAAAGTAAACAGGGATCTTCCACATAGAAAGTGAAATGCTTTCTCTAAGTTTGCTTGTTTATTTCCTTCTCCCTTCCTCCGTTTTAATAGTAGAAACTAGTGATACAGCTGAGTAGTTATATTAACTTCATGAGTTCCTCTCAGAGGAATTAGAAGATCAGTCAAGAAAAATATAAAGGAACCAGGAACATCTTTGGAGATAAGATATGATATTAATCACTGGAGTACACTTCCGGTTCCCTGTGTAATACTCATGTCGTTCCCTTGACAGACAACTCCACCATAGCCTGGAGAAATTCTGTCACTTTTCAAGCAGGAATTCAGATCAGATTTACCATCAGTAGATCATAAAGCCCTTCAACAGCCGAAGGACATGAGTAGATTGGCGTCACCAGCCAGCTGTAGATTACTTGGTGGCCCCAGTCAGGCAAAGTCACAAAACAATAAGGAGACTCAGCTCCACTGACCCCTCTGCAGATAGTTATGGGTGCAGATCTGAGACACAGGAGAATTGTGGGTGGGGCTGTTGGGGCTGAAGGCTCAAGGCCTGCATGGCAGTATCAATGAAGACAATAGCTCCCTCGCAGATAACTGAGATAATTGAACTCTTGCCAGGCAGCTCAACCCAACAATATGTTTTCTTGTTTCACTTTAAAAAGGCATTGGTAAGAACTCAAATTAAATAAAATACTGTCACTACAGAGAAATGACTACACAAAGTTCTAGAGCAGCATCTCATTTTTTCTCAAATAAGGAAGTGGGGCTTTAAATCACTGAATAGCTTGCTATTTTTTTATGTTGCTCTGCTTTGTTTTGTATTCTGTTCAAATTTGGGCAAAATATTGATGACAGCGAGGGAAGTGTGATTGGAAAGCACAAGTCAGGCTTTCTCATTAGCTACTTCTAAATCCTCACCGCCCTGCAGAAAGCTTTGTTTGTTTTTGTGTTGTGAAAATGGCAAGAGATACATATTGTGTATTCAGATAATATAGCAGTAAAACCAAGATTCAAGGGTTGTTAATCTCAAACATATTATGGGATTGCAGAGCAACTAAGGTACTGAGTGTCTCCATTTTAATTACCAGGGTTGGCAGAGGAATCCAATTATATTGCTGTGTCCCCAACATAACCCTTTCTGTCTTTGTTTGCTGCTTGCTAAGCAAATTTGATAACCTTTGTTTATTTGTTTGTTTGTTGTGCTTTGCTTTCTGCTTTGCATGGCACTTGCTCTAATTTGAGAGACATATCTAGAGGATTTTTTTCTCATGGAAAGTTACTCATTACCCTCTTGCAAGCATGGAATGTTTCATGTTATTATTATTATTTTTTTCTTTCGTCATTCCCTGGTGAAATTAAGGCAGTTATAACAACTGGATTCCCACATGTGCCAGACCATTGCTTTAATCTGATGGATACAGACAGAGGTTGCACACATTTGTCTAACTTGGGGCTTCTGACACCCTTGCACCTAAAAGATTCATATATTTGGGGAAATCTCAAGCTATGCGTAAATTTTCATTCCATATGAATTTTTATTTCTATGACAAAGAAAAGATCCTTAGATTTTCTGCCTGTAAACATCACACCCTATAATTCATAAGTACTCAGGACTGAGTGAAAGAGAAGCAAAATGTTCATTTAAAATTACAGTTGGGCATATAGTTGCATATAAAAACACACCATTTTTGTAATAAACATCAAATCAATCACCAAGTTCTCTCCATTATACCTTCCATTATTCCTCAAATTCACGCTTTCTAACTCCTTGATTATAAAGGCTACATTTTTTAATGTCACAGCATCTTAGCACTATATTCACAGAGTTGTTCATTTATCATTCATCCATTCAGCAAATATCTAATGAGTACCTATGTCAATACTGTCAAGTACTGTGTTAAATGTTGGTGGTCCAGTAGTGAATAGACTCAAAACTTCCTGTGCTCATGAAACATGTATTCTTTTGGAGGAAAACAGATAATGAAGAAAGGAAATTGGTACATTTGTTGTAGTTGTTGTTAAGTGCTTTCAAGTCAGTTCTGACTGTATAGGGTTTCTAAGGCATGACTGATGGGTTTAAACCATCAATTAACAGTCCAATACTTATAATCCAGCCCCACACCGGGACTCTGAGTACATATATAGTGTAAATTGATATAAGAAACACAGAGGCTAACAAGGGCTATAAATTGAGGAGGGGAGTAGTTATAGCTAGGTTAGCCAGAGAAGGCGAGGGTTGAGAAAGAAACCTAAAGAAGGTACCAGGAAAAAAGCATGGGATATGGAGTCCTGTTGTGGTGCTGTAATATAAGCACTGGACTGCTAATCACAAGGTTGGCAGTTCAATCCCACCAGCTGCTTCTTGGAAACCTGTAGAGAATCACTATGAGTTGGAAGGGACTCCATGGTACTTAACAACAGCAACAACACATAGAAGAAAGATATAACAACATTTACAATGGGACTTTTCTGTTGTTTTGTAATCTTGCGTGAATCTTCAGAGCTTATGATAATAGACGCAAAGCATCCCCCAAAAGTAGTGATAAAATCCTAGCATACAGTGCCTAAGAAGGTACTTAGTTATTTAGTACTGATACAATAGAAATACCACAAGTGTGTGGTTTTAGTGAACAGACATTTATTTTTAACACTTTAGTAGACCTGGTGTGGCATTGTAAGATAAGCGCTGGACTGGCAACTAAAAGGTCAGCAATTCAAACTCAACAGCCACTCTTAGAAATCCTATACAAGGTTACTATGAGTTGGAAATTACTAGAAGGCACACAACAACAATAGAGATATCACATATGGGTGGCTTTACATCTATCTTTAACAGTTTAAGAGGCTAAAAGTCTGAATTCTGTGAGCCAACTCTAGGGGAAGGCTTTCTTTACCATCCTTGACTATTTTCAACTTCTGTTTCTAGATTCCTTGGACATCATGCAGGTTGTTTATTCTCCTAAATTCTGTGTTTACTTACTGACTTGTTTAATCTGATCTTTATATCTCAAAGACACACCCTACAATAATATGATCTCATTACTATAACAAGGAAACTCATTAACATAAGAAAAATTGATATTAAGATAACATCCATTCCCAATGAAATTAGAATCACAGGTATGTTATTGTTGTTAAGTGACTTTCAAGTGCTTTCTATCCACAATGATCTAATGTACATCATTATTATTATGATTGAGCCTATTGTTGCTGTCATTGTGTCAATTCATCTCTTTTTAGCACCTTCTTTTTTCTTGACCTTCTACTTTATCAAACATGATGTCCCTTTTCCAGGTACTTGTCCATCCTGATAACATGTCACATTCTTCTAATGTATGCTCTGGCTATGCTTCTGTCAAGACAAATTGGTTTGTTCTGGCAGCCCATGGTATTTTCAGTATTCTTCACCAACACCATAATTCAAATGCACAGATTCTTTTACAGTCTGCTTTATTCATTGTCTAATTTTCACATGTATATGTGGTGATTGAAAACATCATGATTTGGATCAGGTACCTTAGTACTTTAAAGAGGTTTTGTGAAGCAGATTTGCCTAATGCAATATGTTATTTGATTTCTTGACTGCAGCTTCCATGACTACTTTTTGTGGATAAAGCAAAATGAAGTCTTTAACAACTTCAATCTTTTCTTTATTTATCATGATGTTATTTATTGGTCCAGTTGTAAGAATGTTGGTTTTCTTTATGTTGAGAGGCAATTCATATTGTGAAGACTGTGGTATTTGATTTTCATCCATAAATATTTCAAGTTTTCTGTGGACTCCTGGTGTGGCACTGCAGGATAAGTACTGTACAGCAATGTCAATTTGAACTGCAAGGTTGCTAGTTCAGTGACCCTGTATAGGGTCGCAATGAATCAGAAATGACTAGAGGGCACTTAATACAAACAATATGCTTCCAGAAAGAAAGGTTGTGTTATTTGCATATTAAAGGATGCTAATGATTCTTCCTCCAATCGTGATGCCTCAGTCTTCTTTATATACCACAACTTCAAAATTATTTGCTCAGCATACAGATGGAATAAGTATGGTGAAAGGGTACCAACCTGGAATACACCTTTCCTAATTTTAAATCATTCAATATCCCCTTGTTCTGTTCAAACAACTGCCTCTTGGTCTGTGTACAGTTTCCTCATGAGAACAATTAAGTGGTCTGGAATACCCATTCTTCGCAGTGTTATCCATAGTCTTTTATGATCAACACAGGACAATGTCTTTGTTGGCAATAGTCAACAAAGCACAAATACATTTCTTTCTGGTATTCCCACTTTTAGTCAAGATCCACCTGTAGTAAAGTTCCTCATCCCACATCCTCTCCTGAATCAGACTTGAATTTCTGTTAGTTCCTTGTCTACATATTATTGCAACCATTTTTTGAAATATCTTCTGCAAAATCTGACTTGTATGCAATATTAGTGATGTTGTATGATCATTTCTTCATTATGTTTGATCCCCTTTCTTTGGAATGTGAATGTATATGGAACACTTCCAACCGGTTAGCCAGATAGTTGTCTTACAAATGTCTTGATATAAATAAATGAGTTGCTTTTGCTTGTTAAAATATCTCAATCTGTAGTCCGTTAATTTCTGGAAACTTTTTTTTTTTTTGCCAATGTTTTTAGTGCAGTTTGGACTCCTTTTTTTTTTTTTTTTTTTTTTTGCCAATGTCTTCAGTGCAGTTTGGACTCCTTCCTTCATCCAAGCAGTTCTTGGTCATATGCTAGCTCTTAAATAGGTGAACATACACTAATATGCTATTTCTTAAAATGGTTGATAATATACTCTGTGTATTCCTTCCATTTTTTTTCTGATGCTTCCTTCATTGTTCAATAATTTTCCAATAGAATTCTTCAATATTACAAAATAAGGAATTTTTTCTTCAGTGGTTTTTAACTTGAGAAATGCTAAGCATCTTCTTACCTTTTGGTTTTCTAACTCTAGATCTTGGCACATATCATTATAATACTTTATCTTTTCAAGCTGCCCTTTGAAATCTTCTGTTCATCCCTTTTATTTCATCATTTCTTCCATTTGCTTTAACTACTCTACATTCATGAGCAAGCTTCAGAGTCACATCTGCTACTCATTTTTTTTCTTTCTTTCCTATCTTTTAATGATCTTTTACTTTCTTCACACATGGTGCCCTTGTTCCCATTCATAACTCACTTGGACTTACATCATCAACATCAAATCTAGTCTTGAGATGTTCTCTAAATTCTTGTGTGGGATATAATCAAGGTTGTATTTCAGTTCTTATGGACTTGTTTAAATTTTCTTCATGTTCAACATGAACTTGAAAAAGTGCAACTGATAGTTTATTCCATCGTTGGTCTCTGATATTTTTCTGTCTTGTTCTGACTGAGACTGAGCTTCTCCATTTTCTCTTTGCACTATGTAATTAACATGATTTCTGTGTGCTCCATCTAACGAGAACCTTGCATACAAGGAGATTTCAAAAAGTTCATAGAAAAAATACACTAAATTTCAAATTAATTTTCCAGAAGCCCTCTCAGTCATCATTTTTATTGTTGACAAAATGTATTTCCAGTGAATAAATAGATTGTTGGTCATGGGAAATTATATTATACCATCTCTTGTATCTTTTCTATGACTAAAGACATATTTTCCAACTTATTCTTCTTTGTTTCCAAAACACACATTGCAATTGCTAGTAATTATTTATGCATCATGATTGCCTGTTTGATTAATTTCTTACTGAAGAAGTTGTTGAAATATTCAGTTTCTTCACCTTTGGCATTTGTGATTGGTGCATAAATTAGAATTATAATAGTATTAACTGGCCTATATCTTATAGGCATATAGATATCCTGTCATTAATAGCATTGTTTTTCAGGATAGATCTTGAAATGTTCTTTTTGACAATGAATTTGATGCCATTCCTCTTCAATTTGTTATTCCATGCATAATGTGATGTTCTCACTTCAGGCATATCTCAAAAATTGCAGGTTTTGATTTTTGTTAGGTTGTTGCAGACCGTGTAAGACTAGTCAGAGGTTCGAGGCCCTCTAGGGCCGAGTGTAACAAATATGTTAATTGGGCCTGAGAATCCAACTTGCTGGCCTGGGATTCGAACCAGCAAAGCACAATGTAAAGTTACCTGAATGTCTGGAAAAGTACTGATGTTAGCTGTACCTTGCCTAAGTCCCTCCCAGCTTGGTGTGAAGCTCCTCCCCTAAATAAAA
>NW_006409008.1:55202-62002 GCF_000296735.1 Chrysochloris asiatica | reverse complement strand
AAATAGAACAAAGTACTGCCTGGTCCTATGCCATCCTCACAGTTGTTTTTATGTTTGAACCCATTGTTGCTACCACTGTGTTGATCCATCTTATTAGGTGTCTTCTACACTTTGCTGACCACCCCACTGCCCCACACCTTGCCAAACATGATGTCCTGTTTCCAGGAGCTGTTCCCTCTTGAATACATGCCCAACATATGAGTGACAACGTCTCACCATCCTTGCTTTTAAGGAACATTCTGGCTGTATTTCCTCCAAGATAGATGTTTGTTCTTCTGGCGGTCCAGGGTCCTGGACTTTGAATTTTCATTGCCAACACCATAATTTAGATGCATTGATTCTTCTACAATATTCTTTATTCATTGTCTGGCTTTCATATGCGTATAACGTGAATGAAAATGCCATGACTTGAGTCAGGCACAGCTTACTACTTAAACTGACATAGGTACTCTTGAACTCTAGACAGGTCTTTTGCAGCAGATTTGCTCAGTGCAATACATCATTTGACTTCTTAATTGTGGCTTATATGAGTGATGATTCTGGATCAAATTAGAATGAAGTCCCTGACAACTTCAATCCTTTCTCCATTTTTCATGATGCTGTTTATTATTACAGATGCAAGTATTTTCTTTTCTTTACATATCTTTCAGTATAGAATGCATACATAAGATGCATTCTATACTGAAAGATGTGGTTTTCATCTTCATTAATAAGTATTTCACATCTTCTCATCCAATAAGCAAGGTTGCACCATCTGCATATTACAGGTTTTCAATGAGCTTTCTTCCACTCATAAAGCCACCTTCTTCTTCATATAATACAGCTTCTAGGATTATTTGCTCTTCAAACAGATTGATTAAGTATGAAAGGGTAGAACCTTGGCATACAGTTTTCTGTTTTTTAAACTACTTGGTATTCCCTTGTTGTGTTTGAATGGCTGCCTCTTGGTCTATGTATAAGTTTCTCATGCACAATTAAGTATTCTGGAATACCCATTCTTCTGAATGCTTGACATACCTTGGTATCTTCACAGCCAAAAGCCTTTGCATATTATGTAAAGCACAAGTAAACTTCTTTGGTATTCTATGCTTTCAGCCAAGATTCATCTGATGTCAGCAATGATATTGCTAGTTCCATATCTTCTTCTGAATCTGGCTTGAATCTCTGGCAGCTCCCTGTCAATGAGAAGCTGCATACCTTTTCAAATTATCGCCAACAAAATTTTACTTGCCTGTGATATTAATGATATTTTTTAATGATTTTTGAATTCTGTTGGGTAATTTTTCTTTACAACGAGCACATATATGGGTGCCTTCCAATAGGCTGACCAGGGAATTGTCTTCCAAAGTTCTCAAAATAGACAATTAAATTCCTCCAGCACTGCATCAGTTTGTTGAAACATTTCAATTTGCATTCCATTGATTCTTACAGCTTTGTTTTCCTCAAATGCATTTAATACAGCTTGGACTTCTTCCTTCACTACCTTTAGTTTTGGATCATATGCTACCTTTTGAAATGGCTAAACATTGACCAATTCTTTTCAGTACAGTGACTGTATTCCTTACATCATCTTTTGATTCTTTATGCATCTTTCAATATTGTGCCAATATTGTTGTTGTTAAGTACAATCAAGTAGGTTACAACTCATAGCAACCCGGTATAGGGTTTCCAAGGAGCAACTAGTGAGTTTGAATTGCCAACCTTGCAGTTTAAACTGACTTTGCAATAACTGAAAGCTTATTTTAAAGCATCACACCAGGACTCTGATAGAATCCTTTAATATTGTAAGTCGAGGCTTGAATTTTTTGTTCAGTTCTTGAAAAATGCTGAGCTTGTTCATTCCTTTTGGTTATCTAATTCTAGATCTTGGCACATTTCATCATAATATTTTACTTTGACTTTTTAAGCTGCTCTTTTGAAATTTTCTGTCTAGCTGTTTTACTTCCTCATTTCTTCCATTTACTTTAGCTTTTCCACACTCAAGAGCAAGTTCCTGAGTTTCTTCTTATATTCATTTTGGTCTTTCTTTCCTTTTTTTCTGATGACCTTTTCCTTTCTTCCTGTGTGATATTTTACTATCACAGAATAAGTCTTCTGGTCTGCTGTCATAAGTATCTAATACATCAAATCTGTACTTGAGATGGTCTCTAAAATCAGGTGGGATATATCCAAGTTCATATTATAGTTTTGTGGCCTTACTTTAATTTTCTTCAGCTTCAGCCTGAACTTGCATACAAACAATTTATAGCTGGTTCCATTTGGCCCCTGGCCTTGTTTTGGCCTACCATATTGAGTTTCTCCATCATCTTGTCCCACACAGTGTAGTAAATTTTATTCCTGTGTATTCCATTTAGTGAGTTATACATGTATAGGTGCTTTTCATTTTATTGCAAAAAGTTATTTTCAGTGAAGAAGTTGGTCTTACAAATTGTATTATGTGGTATCTAACATAATTTATCTCACCAAAGTCATATTTTCCAACTACTTATTTTTCTGTGTTTGTTTCTAACTTTTGCACTCCAATTAATAATAAACATCCATGCATTTTGATTGCATGTTTGATCAAGTTCATCCAGAAGAAGTTGGTAGAATTCATCATTCACTTTAGTGGTTGGTGTGTAGATTTGAATAATAGTCATATTAGCTGGTTTTCCTTGTAGCTATATGGATATTATCCTATCTCAGACACCACTGTATTTCATTTTAGATCCTGAAATGTTCTTATGACAATCAATGGGATGTCATTAATTTTAAATTTATCATTCCTGGTATAGTAAACAATATGATTGTCTGATTGAAAATGACCAATACCTGTCCATTTCACCTCACTAAGTCTAGGATATTGATCTTTATGCTTTCCATTTCATTTTGATGACTTCAGTTTTCCTAGATTTATATTTCATACATTCCACCTTCCAATTATTAATTGATATTTGAAGTTTTTTCTTCCCATTTTTAGTCGTGACCTCTGAGCAAATGATCTTGAAACCTTTCTCCCATTCACATCATTAATGTCCACTCTACTTTGAGGAGTCAACACTTTCCCAGTTGTATTTTGAGTGCCTTTTAATCCAAGGGGTTAGTCTTCTAGCACCATATCTCACAATGTTCCACTGATATTCATAAGGTTTTCAGTGGCTCACCTTTCAGAAGTGATCTGCCTATCTTTCTTCTTTGTCTGTCTTAGTGTGAAAACTTCCTGAAACCTATTCCCCAGGGGTGACCCTACTGGAGTTTAAAATTCTGGTAGCTTAGCTTCCAACATCACAGCACATAAGCTACTACAGTCCAACAAGACAGATGAGTGCTAGAAATTGCAAGTTGTTTTTGTTGTTAAGTGCTATTGAGTTGTTAGTAACTCATAGCAACCTATGCACAACATAACATAACACTTCCTAGTCCTGTGCTAACCTCACAATAGTTGGTTCATCATTGCTGCTGCCACTATGCCAATCCATCTTGCTGGGTGTCTTTCTCATTTTCTTCCACCCTTCACTTTACCAAATATGATATCCTTCTGCAGTGACTGGTCCCTCCTCACAATTTGTCCAAAGTATGGGACACAAAGTCTGGCCAACTTTGGCTATATAGTAGTTGCCTTTAAAGAACAGAAATTTATTGCTTTACACTTCTGGAGTGGCACTGTAGGATAAACATAGGCCTGCAAGTTCAGTTTGAACTACAATGTCACTGGTTCAAACCCACCAGTTGCTCCTTAGAAACTCTATACTGAGTTGCTGTCAGAACCGACTCCACCTCACTTAACAACAACAAAACAATTCTGAAGGCTAGGAGTTCAAATTAGTGTATTAGCCATGTTGATTCCTTCTGAAGACTTTGTAAGAAGACCTGTCCCTTTCTTCTAGAATCTGATGACACGGAAAAATCCTTCGCATTCCTCGGCTTATAGCTGTACCTGCCTCTTTTGTCACATGACTGTCCTTTCTCTGTCTATATCTGTCTCCATGCCTGTTTTCCCTTTATAAGATACTACTCAAAAGGGCTCATGATCCGCAATGCTTTGGTATGAATGCATATTAACTGAGAAGATCTTCAAAGTCATAATTTCCAAATAAGATCATTGTATTGGATAGAGTTATGTAGCTCCAAAATAGGTGTTGCAAATGCTAATCACTATACCAGTGTCTACCACTTGTCTGTCAGTTTGTAATACTATGGTGGCTTGCATACTGCTCTGATGCAGGAAACTAGGCCACTGGTATTTCAAATACCTGTAAGGTCTCCTACAGTGTCTTATAACAGGCAAACAGGCGTGGAGACAGATATAGACAGAGAAAGACAGCCATGTGACAAACAAGGGAGGTACAGCTGTAAGCAGAGGAATGCCAAGGCTTTCTAAGAGTCATCAGATTCTAGAAGAAAGTGACAATATCTCTTACAAAGTCCTCAGAAGGAATTAACATGGCTGATACCCTATTTGGAACTTCTAACATCCAGAACTGTGAGACATGAATTTCTGTGCTTTAAAATTGTTGGACTCTTTCTGTGGTGCAGTAAAAGTAGCACTGGACTATCAAACACAAAGTATGCAGTTCAGACCCAACAGCTAGCTACTCCTTGAAAACCCTACCTAGGGTCATTATGAATCAGAACTGACTTGACGGCACTTAACAACAACAAGGATAAGCATTGGACTGCTAACCACAAGACTGTCATTTCAAACCTACCATTCATTCCTGGAAAACCCTATATAGAGTCATTGTGAGTCAGAACCAACTTGATGGCATTTATCAACAACAAAGTCAAAATGAATTGCTAAGTCATACACTGTCATGGCAGCTCTATGAGAATAAAATACTACACACCTCACAATCTAGAGAGATGGTATGGCAGGACTGATTAAAAAGAAGTCAGATGTACTGTAGGATAAGCACAGGACCGCAAGGTACATTTGAACCACAAAGTTGGTGATTCAAACTCACCAGTCACTCTTTGGAAACCCTCTACTGGGTCACTATGAGTTGTAGCTGATTCAAAAGCACTTAAAAAAAACAATAACTCCTGCAATTTATAGTAAGAGTAAGTATATATAATTGTATTGATGAGGGTAGAAATTCTTAAAGTGAGGAAATTTGTAAGAGTAAAGAATTATACTCCTTTTAGGTACTCTAAGGCAAACTGTTGTAGTTGTTAAGTACCACCCAGTTGAGTCTGATTCATAGTGACTCTATATAGGATTCCTGAAGAGCAGCTGGTGCGTTTGATCTGCCAACCTTTCAGTTCAAAAAACCTTAAGTTCCGTGCTTATCCTACAGGGCCATACCAGGACTCCATTAAGGCAAACTGGTTGGTTGGTTATGTGTCTTGGAGTCCCTTCCAACTCATAGCTACACTATATAGGGATTTTGAGGCTGTAAATATTTACAGGGGCAGAAATCCTCATCTTTCTCCCATGGAACAGCTGGTACTTTTGAACTGCTGACCTTGAGGTTAGTAGCCCAACATGTAAGTACTACACTAAGGCAAATCAGAAGGCTTTAAGAGTTCCTTGGTGAGACTGGGAGAATTTTTGTAATAAAAAGGAAAAATTGTCTTCTTAGTCAATAGATATATGTTGCAAAAAAACATAGATTCGCACCATGCTGCTGTTATGAAGCCTGAGAAGCTTTTAACTGGTGGTCCATAGGGATATGGCAACAAACACACCAGTGTCGGGGTTACATGATGAAAGTGTTGAAGCTGAGAAGATGAATGACTGAAAACCTTTCTATAGGTAATATAACAGTCATGGTAGAAGCAAGTTGAAATTCTAAAACTGGCAAACAAGGGGCTTGAGTTCCTTTGACGCAAGTGGGGATTGTTGAAGATAGCCAAGCTCAAATCATATTTAAAATACTCTGGTTGTGTGGTGTGCTGTGGAGTTGGTTCCAACTCACAGTGACCCTGTATAGGGTTTCTGAGGTTGTAAATCTTTATAGGAGCAGAAAGCATTGTCTTTCTCCTGAAGAATGGCTGGCAATTTTGAACTGTAGACCTTGAGGTTAGCAGTCTGATTTATAACCACTATGCTACCAGAGCTCCTTCAAAGTACCCTACTCCACATTTTAAAAAATTGTATATTTGTCTTGATGATGATTCTATGTGGTATACTGACAAAAGGATTAATTGATCACAAATATAAAAGTTCAAGTCATAGGTGTATCATTCTTACTAGAGAATTTATAGTTTTACAGTTTACTGTAAAAAGAAAAGAGGTTCAAAGGTTTGGCTGGTTTCCATAATGGAGCAATGCTACCTATATGTTTACATTACATATGTAGAAAGAATTGACAAAACCTTCATGTAGAAAAAAAAATAACCTTTTCTCCCCTAAACTTCATTCTGCTTTATTTCTTGAAAGAATCAAGAGGATGAATATGAAAAGGAAAGTGGAAGGTGAAGGCAGGAGATTTACTATGAAGCTAATGAGGGTCTAGCCTCAGAACCTCTTTCTTGGGCAGATTTCTTGGGGATATCATGCACTAAATTTGGTATCTATAACATGCATTATTTTTCTTAAAGAAACATTCCAGCCCTAGTTGCATACACTTTAGACTCTGTAAAATGTTGGTAGGAAAAATTTAGACTATTTCATTTTCATTTTTTAATTACTTAGTCACAATTTCTACTGTTGGAGGTGTGGTTTAAATAAAATAACTGTATTTGGATTTAGAATGAACTGGACTTATTAATAGTTGAAAATAACACTGTCCTAACACCTGAAATATTACAACACAATGAGCAAAGATGTGGAGTCAGAAAATCAAAAGTAAAGAATATGCTCAGCATTTCTCAAGCTG
>NW_006409008.1:52598-54126 GCF_000296735.1 Chrysochloris asiatica | reverse complement strand
TTTGTCAAGATTGAAGTTGTCAAAGACTTCATTTTTCTGGGATCAACCATCAACACTCATGGAAGCAGCAGCCAAGAAATCAAACGACGTATTGCATTAGGCAAATCTGCTGCACAAGACCTTTTTAAAGTGTTGAAGTTTTGTTTTAAAGTGTTAAAAGTGTTTAAAGTTTTAAAGTGTTGAAGAGCAAAGAATCCAGCAAAGATGATGACTAAGTTGCACCTAACCCAAGCCATGGTATTTTCAATAACCTAAATGCTTGTGAAAGTTGGACAATGAATAAGGAAGATTGAAGAAGAATTGATGTATTTGAGCTAGGGTGTTGAAGGAGAATATTGAAAGTACCATGGGCTGTCAAAAGAACTAACAGATATGTGTTTGAAGACGTGCAGCCAGTGTGCTCCTTGGAGGACAGGATTGACCAGACTTCATCTCTCATACTTCAGACATATTGTCAGGAGGGACCAGTCACTGGAGGAGGATATTATGTTTGGTAAGCTGGAGGGTCAGAGAAGAAGAGGAAGACCTCCAGTGAGATGGATAGGCAAAGTGGCAGCATCAATGGGCTCAAGCGTGGCAACATTTGTGAGGTTGGCTCAGGACCAGACAGTGTTTTGTTCTGTTGTGCATAGTGTCGCTATGAGTCATTACTGACTTGATGGCACTTAACAACAACAAACACATGAAAGTGACTGGAAATGCATGGGATATGTTTGAGTCTCTATCAAGGGGTAAAGTAAGGAAATTAGGAAGAAATCTGGAAGCTTTACAAGAAAAAGCTACTTCCTAATTGTACTCTAGCAAATTTGACTCATTGACTACTATGTTATGTTAGATAAGAAAAAGGCAGACACACTGTGGAAGGAAATAAATTTAACATATCATCTTCCCATTTAAATGTTCCATATCTGGACCAAAATTTTACTTTTAGAGACAAAATTTCAGTGTGATGCAGTGGAAGATGCTTGAATATTGTACACAGCATGTGTGTGTGCCCACAAATATACACAAATATTTCCAATCAATATTTCTGTAATAAATCTTTAACTGTGAAAAAATTATTGCCAGTGTTTTGGTATCAGGCTTAAGTAAATTATTGCAAAGTTAAAATTTTTGCTTCATAGTTATGGTGACACTACTGAAGAATTAGTAATTAAATAATGACATATTCTGTTTCATCAGGGGGAAATGTTCATTTTCCTAAAATCTTTACTGCCTCTATGTACAGATACATTTTGGCGTGTTTCTTATCTGCCAACAATAGTTAAACTTAGTCTACAAAAAAAGAGAGAGAGAGAGTGAAGAAAAGTCTTTTTAGAAAGAGAAATAAAGCAACAGGTTTTTTTTGTGTGTTCTTTTTTTCTTCTTCTTCTTCAATGTTTTATTGTGAATTATGTGATAGTTTACTTGGGAGATCATTAGTTTTACATTCATTCTATCATATATCGTCTCATTGCCATGGTTACAATCCGCTCCATGCATCATCAACCAACCAAAGGGTATACCCTGCTCTCCCTTTCTGGATCTA
>NW_006409008.1:38015-52261 GCF_000296735.1 Chrysochloris asiatica | reverse complement strand
GAAAGCTTGTAAGCCAGTCACTTCTTGCCTTTGTAGCCCCCCGTCCCCCATTTTGGGTAGCCAATGTCCAAGTTGTCCATCCCTGTCTATTCTGTGTGTGGAGGGGGTGGGAATGATTCTAAAGCAACAGGTTTTGTTGTTGTTAAGTGCCATTGAGTCACTTCTAACTCATAGCAAACTTGTATAGGGTTTCTTAGAGGCAGTTGATGAGTTTGAACTGCTGACCTTGTGGCTCAAATCGACCTTGAGTTTGAGTGCTTATCCTGTAGCTCCACACCAATAAAATTTAATATATAAAGTACTGGAAAAAATTAGCTTAAATTAAATCAGATAGAGTGAATGGATATTATTATTTTCTATAGTTTTAATGCTTTTGTTTTTTTATTTAATCAGAATATCTCTGAGCATACCATAATTTGCCCCCTACTAGTTATAATCAGCTCATCTTTTATATGAGATATGTCAGGTTTTCTTCTTAGAACATTGTGCCCACAAGTCACATTTGTTATACTTCTGGTCCCATCACAAATCCATTAGAATACAAAGTACTATTGAGTTGAGTTTTCATTTGGATTTCTTCCAGAGCCATTGCTTTGAGAATAGCACATGAAATAATAAAATTGGCATGGGCAGGTTTTACACCATAGCTAACTCTGTTTTCTGTAGATGATAAGTATGTGGAATAGTTGAAAACCTAATCTACGATGTCATTGTTCTATGTAGACAGATTACATTATATATAATTTAACTTTTATCTTCTGAATTTAGCAGTTATATTCTGAAGTCTCAAATGTTTCAGTAAACATCTCTCTTGCTTATGATAGATAATTGATAGCAATAGAAGACTGAAAGTAAAGAGGTGGAAATGATTGTACTCTCATTTGTTAGCTATCACACAATAGCCAATCTTGGGTTTTTCTCTAACAAAGGACTTTGCGTGACTTGTGAATTTAATATTTTATTTATATTGCCATGATATCAAATAAGGGTAAGAATTTTAGAAAATACTAAAAATTAAAAGGAGACAGAAAGGAAAATTAGATTTTTAGAAGAATGTAGCAGAATATTATTGTTGAACTCTTTTTTCTGATTTTACTCAATAGAACAGAATTCTGGAATCAATCTTTTTTTTTTTTTTTTTAAATCAATATAAGGCAAAACAACATATCAATGAATTATAAACCACTGACCTGACCTGTGGTTCACAGTCCTGTGCTTAGCTTATTCTACACTAGCAACACTGTATACGTTTCCAAGGACCAATTGATGGATTTGAACCACTGACCATTTGGTTATTTGTCCAGTATTTATCTTACAGAAGGGTTGTATGTATATATATTTGTTGTTGTTAATTGCCTTTGAGTTAGTTCTGCCCCATAACGACCCTGTATAGGGTTTGTGAGGAGTGGCTGGTGAGCTTGAACCACTGATCTTGTGGTTCAAACCAACTTTGCAGTCCAGCTCAAGAGTATATATGGAGATGTGTGCCACTATAGGGTAAGCACTGTACTGTGAACCAAAAGGTCAGCAGTTGAAACCCACCACCTTTTCCTCAGAGACCTTATGCAGGGTCACTATAAGTTGAAATTACTCCACAGTACTTGACAACAACAGCATATGGAGTCCTGGAGTCCTGGTGTGGTCATGTAGGATAAGCACTGGAAGACTAATGAAAGGTCCAAAGTTCAAACCCACCAGTTGTTCTCAGAAATTCTATACAGGGTCGCTTTGAGTCTTAATCTACTCAATGACACACAATCATATACATACACATATGCATATATGTGCACATACATATGCATGTATGTTGTTAAATACTATGGAGTCAGTTTTGAATGTGTAAATCTTTATGGGAGCAGAAAGGCTCATTGTTCTCCCACTGGAACAGCTGGTAGATTCGAACTGCTGATGCAGTCAGCAGCCCAATGTGTAATGCAGTATGCTACCAGGGCTCCTTATGTATATGTTTGTGTGTGTATGTTTTTAGGTGCTGTCAAAATCAGTTTTGACTCATAGTGATCCTGTCTGCTTCTGTATTAACAAAGGTGTCCGATGATAATGAACTTAAATAAATCACCTCAATTCCCTTTTCATATCACATACAATTAAATTCCAAACTCCTGAGTATTTTATCATTCCAAACAATCTCCAGAGTTTTAGATGGTAGCAGTTGAGGAGGATTAATTTTTTTATTGCTATTTCTTTTCTGGCTTTGAGTTCTGCCTTTGCTAAATGTATTCAGCCTACGAAACATTTTACAGTATGTAAAATTTTTTAAAAAATTAAAAATAGGTGGCGGTGTCTAACCTCATCTGACTTCATAAGGGGGAAGAAAAATAAAACTCAACATCAGTCCAGGATCAGACATGCTAATCTAATTCTAACACCAATTCTAACACCAACTGTCCATCCTATGGTACTCACTACTTCTCTGCTAAATTTGATAATTCATTGCCAGGGCCACATGGAACTCAACAACCATACTCACCATTATGCTGTTTATTAGAGAAGTAACTGGTTACAACACAACTCAAGAATACTCAGTATACAATTCTTCAGTCAGGACAGTGTTCTCTCAGCTGTGCTCTCAGGCATGCCCAGGTCCTTGGCCTCATGGTCTACTTGGACAAGTGTATTACTGTCAATTAAGTACCCACTGGTGTGGCACTGTGGGCTAATGCAGTGGACTGCAAAGTCCTTTGAACCACAAGGTCAGTGGGTCAAGCTCACCAGCTGCTCCTTGGAAACCCTATACAGGGTTGCTATGGGTCGGAACCGACTCAACGGCACTTAACAACAACAACACCCTTCTTAAATAAGCCCTGGCATGGCCCTGAGTTAATGCACCTGACTGCAAAGCCATTTGAACTGCAAAGTCGGTGGTTCAAGCTCACCAGCTGCTCCTCGGAAACCCTATACAGGGTTGCTATGTTTTGGAACCAACTTGATGGCACTTCACAACAAGAACAACCTTCTTAAGTAATAAGTTTCAGATGGAAGATTTTCAGCTTTAGCTCCACGACTCGATAAACTTAGCTCTCCTCCTTTAAACTCCAATTAAATGTCTGAAAGCAATACATTCTACCAGCAAAACTCAGGCCCCAAACACTCAGATTCCCCTCACACCGTAGGCCAGGAAGCCCACTGCTTTGTCTCATTCTAGTTCCGCTGCTTCTGCTACGATGGCTTCTCTTCATCTGTCACTGTGTGAAGTGTCACAGCTCTCTGGACTGAGGAGGTTCAGTGCAAGGATCTTGGGGTCCAAAGGACAAGCCCCATTCCTGACGCCTCTTCCTTTACTGTAATGAGATATCCCCATGCCTGTTTCTGAGATGGCACATTTTAAATCTAGTAGGATAGCAAATCTGACCAATCCCCATGTTAGAATTTCAAACACCTCATTTGCGTGTTCCCACCCCACAAAGATGCCATATATCTTTTTTTTTTTTTTTAATGTTTTATTGTGACTTATGTGATAGTTTACATGTTTCATTGCCATGGCATATATTTTATTTATATTATTATTTTTGTTAAGTACCATTGAGTAAGTTCAACTCATAGCAACCCTGTCTAGGGTTTCCAAGGAGTAGCTGGTGAGTTTGAACTGACAACCTTGCAGTTCAAATTGACCTTGCCGTCCAGTGTATTATCTTGCAGTACCACACAAGCTATCTAATTCATTGGATGGACAGCAAACACCTCATATTTGCATAATCTTACCCAGTCATTTGGTAGGAATTATAAAGACTATAACAAGAAGGGCTATATCACTGCAGCACACTGTCCTTTATATGTTGTCCTGTGTTGTGTACTCATCTTCACTGACATGGAGCAAAGTCTATATACATGTTGTTGATAAATGCCATCAAGTCAGTTCCAACTCATAGAGACTCTGTGCAGGGTTTCTAAATGGTGGCTAGTGAGCTTGAGCAACCAACTGACCTTGCAGACTAGCGTATTAACCCACAGCACCACAGCTTCATTTACACAAGGCGTTTGGGTGTTTGAGACTTCATTATGGTTGTTTAGTGATATTGTATTTAGTTATTGTTGAATCATTTCTGAATGATTTCTGAATAAGTTGGAACTGACTCAATGGCAATTAACAACAACAAAAACAACAACATTGCTATTTATCATGATATACCAAGATTATGTTGAGCAAAAGAAGCCAATACAAAAGAATGATTGTGTTTTTATAAACAGATAAAATGAATTGTAATGGAAATAGACATAAATTTTCAATATTTGGAATATGATAGTGATTGGGAAGAAGTAGTAGAAGGGCTCAAAGTTATAGATAATATTACATTGCTTAGTTTTAAGGAAGTTACAGGGGTGTGCTTATTTGGTAAAATGGTAAAATTTATTAAGTTGTGCTCTTATAAACTTTTCCCTTTTCTGTAAGCATGTTATACTACAGTAAAAGGTTATTTAAAATATTCTCCTCAGATATTTGAGAGCATATTGAGTAAAGTTCATATACTATCATTGTACAATAATTTCTTATACCCTCATTCAAACCTTTCTTACATACATATCATACCAGATTGTCTCCTCCTGATTTTAACATGATAGATGATAGCTTATTACCAAAAGATTAGGAGTATGAGTTCCACAAGCAAGGCTCACTTGAAAGCAAGAAAAAGAGTAAGGACAAAGAAAGAATAAACCAATAAAAGACACATTTTAAAACATACAAAAATATTAGGGCCAAAGTTCTTCAATAGCTCCTGAAATAAGTTATATTACAAGAGAATTGTTGTTGGTTGGGCCAAAGTTCTTCAATAGCTCCTGAAATAAGTTATATTACAAGAGAATTGTTGTTGGTTGGGCCAAAGTTCTTCAATAGCTCCTGAAATAAGTTATATTAAAAGAGAATTGTTGTTGTTGGTAGGTGCCCTGGAGTTGGCTCTGACATACAGCAACCCTATGCACAACAGTACGAAACACTGCCCAGTCTTGTGTCATTCTGACACTAGTCGTTACTCTTTAGCCCATATTTGGCCACTGTATAGATCCATTTTATTGAAGCCTTCCTCTTTTCCATGATCCACCTCTTTATCAAGTATAATGTTCTTCCGCCGGGACTGGTCACTTCTGGTAATATGCCGAAGTATTTATGAGAGGCAAAGTCTGACCATAGTGGCTTCTAAGGGGCATTCTGGTTGTACTTCTTGCAACATAGATTTTTTGTTTATCTGGAAGTCCATGGTACTTTCAGTACTTTTCTTCAATCACATAATTCAAATGTATCTTCAATCACATAATTCAAATGTATCACTTCTTCTACAAATTCTTGTCCAACTTTCACATTCATACAAATGTACTGAAAATACCATGGCTTGGATCAAGCGTACCTTAGCACTCAAACTGATTTCTTTGCTCTTGAACTCTTAAAAGAAGTCTTGTGCAGCAGATTTACCCAATGCATTGCAACATTTGATTTATTGACTGCTGCTTTCATGAATGTTGATGGTAGATCCAAGCAAATGAAATGTTTTGACAACTTCAATCTTTTCTCCATGATGCTATTTATTGGTCCAGTGGTGAGGATTTTTGTTTTCTTTACATTGATGTGCAATCCTTAATGTAGACTGTGATCTTTAATCTTCTTTAGGAAGTATTTTAAGTCCTCCTCAATTTTAGTAAACAATTTTGTAGCACCTGTATATCACAGATTGTTAATGAGTCTTCCTCCAATCCTGATGCTACATTCGTCTTCATATAATCTAGTTTCTCATATTATTTGCTTAGCATACAGGTTTAATAAATATAGTGAAAGTATTGAATCTTTGCACACACCTTTTCTGTTTTTAAACCATTCAGTGTCCCTTTGTTCTGTTCAAAAAACTACTTCTGGTTCTACATAAAGTTCCTCAAGAGCACAATCAAATTTTCGGGAATACCCATTCTTAATGTTATTCACAGCTTGACAAGAGAAAAGAGTAACAGATATTCAGAATAGTCTTCAATGAGCAATAAAGGTTTGACTCATTCAATTAAAAATTAATAAGTAACATTTTTGTTAAGAACTATTAAGTATCAGAACAATGGAGGTTAGAGTGAATATGGCAGACAAGTTCTCTGCTCTCATGGAGGTAACTTTTTAGTCAAGAAATCACACAGAAAACACAAATATACAACATAATTTCTGATCGCTCTAAGAAGGGTTATAAGATAGAAGGGTTATAAGAAATTAAGAAGGGTTATAAGATAGAGAAGTTAAGATTTGGTCTCATATATGAATGAGAGGTGCCAGATTGTGCAAAAGCCAGGAAATAGAAGCAAATTTAATGTGTTCCACGAACAGAGAGAAGGCAAGTATGGGTGAAACATGGTCACCATGACTGAGGGTGAGAGAGAACACAGAAGGAGGTCAGGTCCAGACCAGGTAAGGTTTAAAGGCATGTGGGGAGTATGTGTTTTATTCATGAATCTAAAATAATCTGACTTGCTTTTTTCTTTAAATCATATCATGTAGAGAAAGGACTGTATGAAAATATAGTACAATTGAATGTCTATTGAACTATTTTGATATGTGACATAGAGAAATAGGAGCTAGCATTAAAAAAATATAACCAATAAGCAATATAACTTGTATGGTTAATTGCCTACTAACCTTTTTTAAAAAGCTTTTCATTGTGAACTGAATGAAGGTTTACAAAGCAGGTATCAGTTTTATATTCAACAAATCGTATACTTTGCTTCACTTCAGTTATTGCAATCCCCTCCATGAACCATCAGTTCTTCTGTTTACCTCTATTCACTTTAATTCAGGGGTTGTTGTTGTTATTATTATATGCCATCAAGTAAGTTCTGACCCACAGTGACCCTGCATAGGGCTTCCAAGGAGCACCTGGTGAGCTTGAACCACCAACCTTGCTGTTTAAACCGACTTTGCAGTCTAGCTCAATAACCCACAGTGCCTTACCAGGACTCCAATTCAGGGGTGAGGAACACTTTTTCTGCCAAAATTTATAACATCATTCACAAAATGATCACCTTAAAAATTAGCCTGCTATATTTGGTCAAATATTTAATTATCTCACCCGTACATAAAGGGTCTCACCACTTGTCAGTCAGTTTGTCGTACTGTAGTACCTTGTGTGTTGCTGTGATTTTTAAAACACTTACTGATGAAGATCAAAGACCACAGCCTTCAGTATGGGTTGTACCTCTATGTAAGGAGAACATAAATCCTCACCACTGGACCAATAAATAACATCCATAGTAATGGAGAAAAGATTTAAGTTGTCAAAGACATCATTTTGCTTAGATTTACCATCAATACTCATGGAGGCAGCAGTCAAGAAATCAAATGATGTATTGCATTATGCAAATCTGCTGTACAAGACCTCTTTAAAATGTTGAAGAGCAAAGATACCAGTTTGAGGACTAAGGTGTCCCTGATCTAAGCACTTCGTATGCATGTGAAATTTGGAAAGCAAATAAGGAAGACCACAGAAGAATTGATGCATTTGAGGTATGGTGTGGAGGAGAATGCTAAAGGTATCATAACCAGCCAAAAGAACAAACAGATCTGTGTTGGAAGAAGTACAGCCAGGATGGCCAGACTTCGTCTCTCATACTTGACATATTATCAGGTAGGACCAGTCCCTGGAGAAGGACATAATATTTTGTCAAGTGAAAGGTCAGAGAAAAAGAGGAAGACTGCCAGTGAGATGGATTGGCACAGTGGCTGTATCAAGTGTAGCAACGATTGTGAGGTTGGCCCAGGACCAGGCAGTGTTTCTTTCTGTTATGTGTAGTGTTGCTATGAGCCAGTAGCCACTCAATGGCACCTGACAACAATAATAACATATAAAGGATCACTATGGGTTGGAATGGACTCGATGGCACTTAACAATAACAACAATAACAACGTGATGGCTGGAACTGTTATTGCCTTGGCAGTGCCAGACCAAATTATTTGTAGCCCTTTTTTGGTCCATCGGCTGGATGTTTCCCAACCCTGCTTTAATTCTTGTATTGCTCCCAGTATCTGCCGCTACTGTCATTGTTCTTCTGCCAACCTTCCTTTTATTGTAAATTACCAGCACCTTTTGTTGAAGAGACTCTTTTCCCTATTTAATGCATTTGGGCCCTTTTTCGAAGATCAGCTGAGGATAGTGAGATGGATTTACTTCTTGATTCTGAATTCTGTTCCATTGATCTATGTGTCTGTCTTTCAGCACATCACTGCCAGTTTATTCAGACTACCGTAGGTGTGTAGTAGGTTTTGAGATCAGGAAGTGAGAGGCCTCCTATTTTGTTTTTTAAAAATTATTTGCTATTCCAATGTCACTTTCCTTTCCATATAAATGTAGTGATTAGTTTTTCCATCTCTTTAAAGACTGGTATTGGAATATGTATTAGAATAACATTATGTCTTTAGAATGCTTTGGGTAGTGTTGACATTTTCACAATGTTAAGTCTTCTTATTCATGAGCAGGGCCTATTCCTCCATTTCTTCAGTTCTCATTCAATTTCTTATAGCAGTGTTTTATAGTTTCCTTTGTATATGACTTTTGTTTCTCTAGTTAGATTTATTCCCAAGTATGTCATCTTTTGGATTGCTATTATAAATGGTATTCATTCCCTTTCCCCTTTCAGAGCTCTCTTTATTAGTGTAAAGGAATCCAATTGATTTTTGTTATGTTGATCTTGTAACCTCCCACTTTGCTTGATCTATCAATGAGTTCCAATAAATTTCTTATTGAGTCTTAGTTATTTTCTAAGTATGGAATCATATTATCACCAAAAGAGTTTTACTTCTCTGCCAGTTTGAATGTCTGTACTTTTCCTTTCTTGCCTTGTAGCTCTGGCTAAGACTTCCAGCACAATATTGAATAAGAGTAGTGATAAAGGACTTCCTTGTCTGGTTTCTGTTCACAAGGGGAGTGGCTTCAGTTTCTCACTGTTAAGAGTGAATTGGTTTTGTATATAGAGGAATATACAAAATTATATTTATTAATTTCCTTTCTATTTATATTTTTCTGAGTATTTTTTATCAAGAATGAGTGTTGAACTTTATCAAATGCCTTTTCTGCATCAGTTGATATAATTGTGTAATTTATTTTCCTTTGCTGTATTTATGTGGTGGACTGCATTCATTGTTTTTCTAATATTGAACCATCCCTTCATACCTAGTATGAATCGCACTTGGTCATGATGTATTATTATTATTATTATTATTATTTTGATATATTGTTGGATTCTATTGGCTAGAATCTTAATGAAAATGTTTGCACCTATGCTCCTGAGAGATATTAGTATATAGTTTTATTTTTAGTTTTATCTTTGCCTGATTTGGGCATCAGAGTTATGCTTGCTTCATAAATTGAATTTGGGAGTTTTCCATCTTTTTCTATATTCTGGATAGTTTGAGTAGAATTCATGTCAGCTCCTCCCTGAATGTTTGGCAAAATTCACTAGTAAACCAATATGGGCCTGGACTTTTTTTAGTTGGGAGTTTCTAATGACTTGATCAATTTCTTATCTTGTCTTAAAGACCTGGTCAAGTTTTCTGCTTCAGTCTGTATTAGTTTAGGTAGTTCATGTGTTTCTAGAAATTTGTCCATTTCTTACAGATTTTCAAATCTGTTGGATTCTTCATAGGAGTTTGTGATTATGCATTTTATTTTCATGGATTCTGCTATAACATCACCCATACCATATCATTTCTTATTCGTGCTATTTGTATCTTCTCCCCCAGCCTTTTTTTTGTTAGACTTAGCAATGGTTATTGATTTCATTAATCCTTTCAAAGAACCAACTTGTTGTCTTGTGATTCTTTCAATTATTTTTCTGTTTCATTTATCTATCTCTTCTCTAAACTTTATTATTTATTTCCTTCTGGTGGCAATAGACTTACTTTTCTACTCTATTTTAATTGTTGAAGATGTTGAGTTAAGGTGTTGGTTTGGGTTCTTTCTTCGTTTTGGATGTGTGCATTTATTGCTATATGTTGCCCTCTAAGGAGCTCTGGTAGCGTAGTGGTTACGAATCGGGCTGCGAACCTTAAGGTCAGCAGTTTGAAACTACCAGCCGCTCCGCGGGAGAAAGATGAGGCTTTCTACTCCCATAAGGATTTACACCCTTGGAAACCCTGTACAGGGTCGCTATGGGTCGGAACCGACTCGACGGCACTTAACAACAACAACAACAACAAGCACTGCTTTTGCTCTGTCCCAAAGGATTTCACATATTGTGTTTTCATTCTCGTTTGATTCATGGATTTTTTTATTTTATCTTTTATTTGTTCTGTTACCCAGTAGCTTTTAAGAGGAGTATTATTCAATGCCGACATACTTGATTTTTTTTCTTCATCTTCCTATTGTTGATCTATAATTTTATAGAGTTGTGATCTGAGAAAATGCTTTGTGTTGTTTTGATATTTTTAGATTTATTGAGGTTTGCTTTGTGGCCTAACATGTGATCTACTCTGAAGTAATGGGTATTGTACTGTTGTTGAATTGAATGATCAGTATCTATCTATGAGGTCAAGATGGTTGATTCTGTTGTTTAGTGTTTTGGTGTCTTTGTTAAGACTTTCTAGTTATTCTGTCCATCAAAAATGGTTCATTAAAATCTCTTACTTTTTTTTCGAGTTGTCTATTTTATTCTTCAGTTTTATTAGAGTTTGATTTACATATTTTCAACTTTTGTCATTGGTGACATTGATATTTATTTTGGTTATATGGTTATATTATACCCTTTATATGGTTATATTATACCCTTTAATCATGATATAATATCCTTCTTTGCCTTTTATGCTGTTTTTTTTTTACCTTAAAGTCTATTTATTTCATAATAAATTAAAATTGCCACTCCTTCTAGCTTTTGATTGCCATTTGCTTAATATATTTTTCCATCCTTTGATTTTTAATCTATTTCTGTCCCTGTATGTAAAATGTGTCCCTTGTACACAGAATATTGAAGCATCTTATTTTCTTATCCACTATGCTGCTCTCTGTCTCTTGACTGGTATATTTAATCAAGTGACATTCAGTATGATTATAAGTAGGTATGAATTTATTGCTGTCATTTTTCTGTGTATTTTTTGGTGATGCTGCTCATTTCTTTGTTCCACATAATTTTTTGTATTGAGTTCATTCTGTTTCTGGGTTTCCTTTTCCTTTTCATTTTTGTGTAATGTTTACTAAATCTTTCTGATTTTTCTTTTATTTTTATTTTGATGTGAAGATGAGTTAATAATATTTGAGGTTATCCTGTAATTGATTACTTTTCCCCCATTTAATAAATGACACTTTTTTATCTGGAAATCTGCTTGACTTCCTAACCATTTGGAAGTTCTGTAACTATATTATTCTCTCTTTTTGCTTTGTAGTTGATTTCATTATAAATTGATATCTTTAGTTCCCTATTTTCAGTCTTAATAGGTTTGTTTTACTGTGGATTCTTCTATATCTGGATTGAGTTCTGGGTGCTACTGTGAGGTATATTAATCCCATTTTGCTTTCTGCCGTTACTGGTTTTAATCCAAAGAACACACTTTAGTATTTTTTGTAAAGTTGGTCTGGTTATTACAAATTCCTTTAACTTTTGTTTGCCTGTAAATGTCTTCATTTTGCTGTCACATTTGAGTGATAGCTTTACTGTGTTTACAATATTTTGTTGGCAAATTTTTCTTTCAGAATTTTGTGTATGTTATCCTATTGTGTTTTTGCCTGCATAGTTTCTGCTGAGAAATCAAAGCTTAGTCTTATTGATACTCTTTGTAGGCAATTTTCACTTTTCCTGAGTTTCTTGCAGCATTCTTTCCTTATCTTTGATTTTGAAAAGTTTGATTATAGTATATCTTGATGATTTTTTTTAGAATCTATTTTGTTTGAAATTTGTTCATCTTCTTCTATGCACATCTACTCAGCTTCCATGATGTTAAGAAAATTTTCTTCCAACAATTCTGACAATTTTCTCTGTGTTTTTTATTATCTCTTTCCTGTTCTGGAATGCAACTGATTCCTAAATGGCTCCTTTTTATTGTGTCCCACATAACTCCTAGGCTTTCTTCAGATTTTTTTTTTGTTTTTTTTTTCTTTGTATGATTTTTCTTCTAGCATACTAGTATTGAGTGATTTGTTTTCAAGCTCACTAATTTGAACTTCCATTGCTTTGAATCTGTTCATACACCCTTTCAGGATATTGTCCATTTATGAAATCTTAGTATTAATCTTATGGTTTTCCAATTGTATGTTTGGTATTGTCTCAAATTTTGCATTTAATTTGTCTGTTCATCTTGCTGGCCATTCACTAGTCAGTCTCCCTCTCTCACTCTCCCTGTTCAATTTCTCCTCAATCCACTTCTTTAACCTTTTCTCTGAAGTTCAGGATTCCAGGATTTTCAGCTATGTTTATTTCTTTTCATCTCTCAGGTCCATGTAATGCATCTGATTAGTCTGCCATCTAATAAGAAGACCTGATTATATACTATCATTATCTAGGCAAACAATTCATATTTCTAGTATGATATGTTTCTGAATGTTTGTAGGTAGTATATTTTTTAATGTACTTTGTAAGAGTATTTTTTAAAACAAGCCAACCTAAAACAGGAAGCTGCATATGAATTTTCAAAAGTATGATTAATCTTTAAAAAAAGGTTAAAAAAAAGAGAGAATTATAATGACAAGATATGAAGACAGAAGCTGAAAAGTGTAACCACGGATCTCATGCATAATATATATTTTTTTAATTTTAAACAAGAATTAAGCATTTACTAAATTTTATATGTGTCATTGTAGGATCAGCACTGGACTTCGAACCAGAGCAGAAGTGCAAACCTACCAGTTATTCTTCTGAAACCCTGTACAGGGTTGCTATGAGTTGGAACCAACTCAGTAGCACTTAAAAATACAACAAGTTTTTATGTGATTTTCTACACTATAGCTTAAAAAGGCAGTGATATTGATAAATAACAGTGGACTAAGTGTTAAGAATCTTAGAACTACTATGATTGAGTGATCATTCAAGATACTTTAGCTCAAATATTTATGGTCATTTAGTGACTACAAATGCTACTTAAAACAAAACTAAAAAACATAATTAACTGTATTATCTTGTTTTGTTCAGGATCAGCACTAGTCTGCTTACTACAAGGTTGGTGGTTCAAACACATGAGTTACTCCTTGGAAACCCTATAGGGGTTTCTATGAGTGTGAAATGATTCAATGACATTTAACAAAAACAAATCATTCATTATTAAAATTTAATAGAAAATCATCTAAATTTTGATGCAAATCTATCTTTGAAAACACCAGTCAGGACTTCTGTTTCTGGAACACAGAGTATTTGTGCATATCCCCATTTTTCATGAAATACAGAAACTTTGGGAATTATGTACAAAATAAACATAAGACTCTGAAAGGTATTAAGAAGAAGACATACAAACTAGGTACCTTTAGACTCAAGCAAAGATACCATAGTACTCCCTTGGAGGTTTCTTTTTGGCTCAAATATCCCAGTCTTATCGCTGAAGAAGCTAGCAACCCAGAAATGTCAGTATTACAGACAAAAAAGACCAACAAAAGCTTACTGTTTACATAAAAAGCACCAAGAAAGTTGAAACATAATAAGACAAGTATATATTTTTTGCAATAAATGATCTACTGCAGCCAACCACCACAGAAATCTGTGACCCCACCACTGCCCCTGCCAGCAAAGTCTTTTGGAGAGTTACCCTTGCCAGACTGTAAAGAATCAATCCTCATTGACTTCAACTCCAGGGTGGCTGAGTAAGGAGCTGGTCCTTTCACCACAACAGTATCATTCTTACTCCCTTGCGGACCAGGTGGAGAGTGTGGACTTCCAGCCCCATCACAGTAATGAGGCACCCATCCTTTTCCCACTGTGGTAGTGTCAGATAGAGTCCTGTTGAGCCAGCAGTAATAAAGCCACCAAACTTGAGATGTCTGAAAGCCATGTAGGGAACATGAAAGAGGCACTACCATTCCATCCCCTCACCTCCCTGAATCAGGGAGATATCAGTGGTGGAATACTGAGAGCAAGAACTCCCATCCCAGCCCAACACTAAAGAGAACTTCCTTGCTACAGGTGTTAACACAGACCTAGTGGGAAACCTGTATTTCTATTACCACCTGCCAGTAATGAGGCACTATCCCTTTCTCCAGATGGAACAATGTCAAAAGAAATCAACTAACCCATAAGGTTTATATAAGACTCAGAGTTTCATGTGAATCCTTTCAATAAACATTGAATTTTTTCTT
>NW_006409008.1:34837-37465 GCF_000296735.1 Chrysochloris asiatica | reverse complement strand
CAATCATTTGCTATTGAACTATAAGTCTTATCCCCCTCACCTTTTATCAGCCCCATCCAGACAGGTTGGAAACAACTCAGTGGAGTTTCTACTTTTCCCTGTATCCTCTGGAACTAGGTTCCCTATTGAAAGCATGCAAGCCAGTCACTTCTTGCCTTTTTAGTCCCTCCACCCCCATTTTGGGTAGCTAATGTCTAAGTTCCCCATCCTTGTCGACCCTGTGAACCAAGGGGGTGGTAATGATCCTTGCTGTAAAGATTTGTTCACTCCTTTGCCATACTGCATCCACAAGCATGGGTCAAGTTCATCTAATTGTAATGAATTACTCTTTTTTCCCTCTTCTTTCATTCTCTAGACTATTCTGATCATCCAGCCATTGATGTCAGGTCAAATGGGCACTCACTGCAAGTATGGGTGTTCTTGTGAATCTTCCCTCACTTTATATCAGCTTGAAGCTTCACACTCTGCTCTGGTCTTCTGGGGCCATGTCCCTGCCTCTGGGCTCAGGAGTCCCCAGGTTTCATCATACTGCTGGCCAACCAGGTCTCAATCCAGGTTAACAGGAGTCTTTTGGATGTGTTCAGACTTAGCGCACAACTTCATTGTTGTTTTTCCCCTACTTCCCCTTAGCTGACTACATTGACCAATGTAGTCAGCAGCAAGACCACATGCCTCCTCATGTATTCCATTAGAGTCTCAGTCTTGGAAGGGTGTTTGCCTTGAGGGACCTGACCACTTGCCTTGATGGCTCCCAGAGGAACAACTTGCTTGTTCTTGCAGTAGTCAGTCAGACTACTATCATTGTTTTTGATTTTTTCATTCTGGTCTTTGTTTCAAGAAGTATCTTCTGCTCTTCTAGCTTCTCCAGGCTGGTCTTCTTGTCCTTTCAAGTGGAAATGTCCCACCTCAAAAGATCCCGTATGGGGACCAGGATTCAACCTATAATCTTGTGCAATGCAGATGCTCTGCAGGAAGCCTCCTTCACTGGGCAAGTTCTAGCCCCATTTTAGGTATATTAATCAGTTATAGGCTGAAGACAGACTTAAAAAACTTTCTATAGTGATGTTTCTGGCTATTCCTTTCTCTTCCCTTCAAGTGTCTATTTTACAATAGGAGGTAAGGAAAACCAAGATTCAAAAGACAGCCAAGCATCTTAACATCATTTCCTCACTTTCACCCATTCAAACCATGCTTCAACCTTTGTATCCCTGAGCCCTGTTGTTCCATGGTTGTGCTTACACCATTATTTACATCTGTCCTATTTAGCTTTGCAAACATGCCTAACTGTTCTCCCATCTGCCTTGTTCTTCCTTTCCCCTTCTAGTGTATGCCCTACCAGCACCCAAACTCTCCTATGTCTACTCCCTACCCTGTGTTCTACCTTTGTCTCCCTCCCCTCACTCCACTTCATATACCCCGGTAACCAAAAAAACATGTTTCCCCCTTTTACTGTGGGCATTGTTCTTAATATTTTCCAGTAATGGTCCTATGCAATATTTCTCTTTTCGTGACTGACTGATTTCACTCAGCATAATGTCCTCAAGGTACAGCCACATTATGTGGTGGCTTGCAGCTTCCTTGTTATTCTTCAATAACAGTAGCATAGTATTCCATTGTGTGTATGTATCAAAGCTTGTTTATCCATACTTCCATAGATGGGCACTTAGGCTGTCTCCATCTTTTTGCTATTGTAAATAGTGCTTCTATGAACAGTGGTGTACATATATCTACTCGTGTTATGGCTCATATTTCTTGTGGATAAATACCAAGTAGAGGAATTGCTGGATCACAAGTTATATCTATTTCCAACCTTCTGAGGAAGTGCCATATTGTTTTTCAAAGTGGTTGGACCATTTTGCAATCCCACCAGCCATATAGGAGAGCCTCAGTCTCTCCACATCCATGCCAGCATTTATTATCCTCTACTTTTTTTGATCTTTGCTATTATTACTGGTGTGAGATGATATCTCGTTGTTTTTATTTGCATCTCTCTAATGGCTAGTGATCATGAACATTTCTTCATATGTTTGTTGGCTGCCCAGATCTCCTCCTTGGTGAAGTCTGTTCATGTCCTGTGACCATTTTTTAACTGGGTTATTTGTACTTTTCTTGTAAAGGTGTTGTAGGTTCCTATATATTTTGGAAATTAGTCCCTTGTCTGATATGTCGTTGCACAAGATTCATTTCCATTCTGTGGGCTTCTTTTTCACTCTTTTAATGAAGTCTTTTTATGCACATAAGTTTTTAATTTTTAGTATGTTTCATTCATCTATTTTGTCTATTTTTGTTTGTGTAATTTTCAAAATGTTTGGTAGACTCTATATGCTCTGTATTAGAGCCCTCACATTTGCCCCAATTATTTCATTGATGGTCTTTGAAATTCTGGGATTCACATTTAGGTCTTTAATCCATGATTAGTTGAGTTTTGTATAAGGTTTGAGGTAAAGGTCTTGCTTAAGTCTTTTGCATATCACTTCCCAGTTCTGCCAGCACTAGCACTATCTATTGAAGAGACTATCTCTTCCCCATGCAATATATTTAGTTACTTTGCTTTATATATCTTGGTGATCTTTCATTTGGAGCATAGATGTTAATTATGGTTATGTCATCTTGCTTAATTAACCCTTT
>NW_006409008.1:30954-32072 GCF_000296735.1 Chrysochloris asiatica | reverse complement strand
AAGTTGGCAGAATTCTTCTATTTCATCCTCACTGGCTTTAGTGGTTGGTGCATAAATATCAGCTTTATTCAATATAGTCTCAAATTGGGAGAAAAAACAAAAATAAAATAGATTTCCTTTAGTAGATGCATAAGCAAACTGAAATATAGCTATACCATGGCACACGAGTTAGCGTTTAGAAAAATGATCAATATATGCAACGATCTTTGTGGCTCTCCAGAGAGGCTTGCAGAGTAAATACAAGTCAATCCCAAAAGTTTATATACTGTCTTAATCCATTTGGATAAGATATTTGAAATTACAGTTTTATACAAATAGAGAATAGTTTGGAATTTTCCAGAGACTAAAGAGAGAGTCTATTTAGTCTTCACTGAAACATGTCCACCATGAGGATCCAGCTTATATTTGAAATACCACTGTATCTTACAACAGTACAGTAATACACAAGCACCACAATACAACAAATTGACAAGTAAAGCAAATTAGGAAGAAAGGTCTGTCAATTCATTTTCAAACTGTAGCTAATGAATATCTTGTAGATCACAACAAAATGTTTTCCAATATAGTACTGCAAGAGGAACACTCTAGGATAGAAGGTATAACTACACAATAATTTCAATAATAAGCTCAAACAACCCAGTGATAATGAATATGACACAATACTGGTCAATATACCCCTCTCATACATAAATTCACCATGAGTTGTAAGCAACAGAACAGCAATTAAGAACATGGAACATGTGATGACTGAAAGGAAGTAGGTATGGGTATAAAATGGAAAAATAAGTAATCCTTTTGTTGATCAAATAGTTCTATTGTTTGATTACATCAGTGTTACTATCAAAGTTATGATATTATACTACCGTTTTGCTATATTTTTGTTTTAAAGGACACTGGATAATATATACACAGGGTTTCTATGTATTTCTACTGTAGGTGATTCTAGAATTATCTAAGAAAAAATGGTTTAATTAAATTTTTGGTAAAGTTTTAGTCAATTAAAAAAATAAGTAGGGCATCAAAAGATTTTGCCAAAAGATTAAAAAAGAGCCCACAGACTGGGAGGAACATTTTTGCAGTAGCTTATCAGACTAGGAAGTAACCTCTTTACTTTATAG
>NW_006409008.1:12901-13575 GCF_000296735.1 Chrysochloris asiatica | reverse complement strand
AGTGTGTTGTCCATTTCTGATATTGTAATATTGATCTTCTAGACCTCTGTTTGCAGTTTTATATTATCTCCAATACTGTTTCTATTTTTCTTGATTGTTCCTGTAGTGCTTTTCTGAATTCTTCCATAGTTTCCTTGACCTTTATGTGGAACATTTGTATGTATCTCAATATGTTGTTGTTAAGCGCTGTCAAGTTGGCTCTGACCCATAGGGACCCTAAATAGGGTTTCTCAGGAGCAGTTGGTGAGCTTGAACTGCTGACCTTGAGATTCAAACCTACTTTGCAGTCGAGTGTATTAATCTACACTACCACACCAGGACTCAGTACCTCAATATGAATCTCCTGAATTCTTTTCAAGTAGTTTCAGAACCTCTTTGTCCTCAAAAGTATTTTCTAGCTGTTCCTTTTGAAAGAGATCATTTGTTTGACCTCCTCTGTCATATATTAAACATTCATCAGTTGCTTACTGGTAGGTGTAATCAGGAGATGAGATTTTTCTGTTTAATGTTCATACAGTTTAATTCAGAGTGGATTTAGTAGATTTGGGTTATAGTCATTGCTCTGATGTATAGCAGACAGTATTTGGTCTTGATCAGTTGCTGAATCTGTAAAGGGTATGTCTATGAATTAGCTATATGGCCAAAGTTGCTGTCTTCTGTCCTGTGATTAAAAA
>NW_006409008.1:6294-11144 GCF_000296735.1 Chrysochloris asiatica | reverse complement strand
GACCCTACCCAGAGAAGCAGTGATGCCTGAAATGGAGCCAGAGATGATGATGTGGAGGGATGGAGCAGCTGGAGACTTTAGATCCAGAGAGGGAGAGCGACTGTGTGCTGAAGACCTGGGGGGCACGGCACCGGGGAAGGATTGCATGGAGAGGATCATAACCATGGCAATGAGATGATATACGATAGAATGAATGTAATACTAATGTTCTCCCATGTAAACTATCATATAATTCACAATAAAACATTTAAGGAGAAAAAAAAAAAACTTGCATGAGATATCAAAGATATTTTCCGATGATTTCTGCATTCCATTAGGTTACCTCTCTTTGAAATGGGCACAAATATGTATCTCTTCCAATCAGTTGGCCAGATAGTTTTCTTCCAAATTTCTTGGCATTGATAGGTGAGTACCTCTTGTGCTGCCTAACTTTCTTGAAAGATTTCAATTTTTATTCCATCAATTCCTGGTGCCTTTTTCTTTGCCAATTCCTTCAATGCATCTTGGACTTCCTCCTTCACTATCACTGACTCTTGATCATATGCTACCTCCTGAAACAGTTGAACATCAGCCATTTCCTTTTGGTACAGTGACTCTGTGTATTTCTTCCATCTTCTTTTGATGCTTTCTGCATCATTCAATAATTTTCCCAGAGAATCCTTCAATTACGAAAGTCGAGGCCTGAATTTTTTCTTCAATTCCCCCAGCATGATAAATGCTGAGCATGGTCTTTCCTTTTTGGTTTTCTGACTCCAGATCTTTGCACATTAAGAAAGGTGTGCGACAGGTTGTATTCTTTCACCATACTTATTCAACCTGTATGCTGAGCAAACAATCCAAGAAGCTGGGTACTATGAAGAAAAATGTATCATCAGGATTGGAGGAAGACTCATTAACAACCTGCAATATGCAGATGATACAACCTTGCTTGCTGAAAGTGAAGAGGACTTAAAACATTTATTGATAAAGATCAAAGAGCATGGCCTTTGGTATGGATTACCTCTCAATGTAAAGGAAACAGATGTCAGCTTGAGGACTAAGGTGCTCCTGACCCAAGCCATGCTATTTTAAATAACCTCATATGCATGCGAAAGCTGGACAGTGACTAAGGAAGACCTTAGAAGAATTGATGCTTTTGAGTTATGGTGTAGGAGGAGAATACTGAAAGTGCCATGGGCTGCCAAAAGGACCAAAACATCCATTTTGGAAGAAGTGTAGCCAGAGTGCTCCTTGGAGGCCAACATGGCCAAAATTCGTCTCTCATACTTTGGACATATTGTCAGGAGAGATCAGTCGCTGGAGAAGGCTATCATGTTTGGTAAGGTGGAGGGTCAGAGAAAAAGAGAAAGTCCCCCAACAAGATGTATTGGCCAGGTGGCAGCATCGATGGACTCAAGTATATCAACAATAGTGAGGTTGGCCCAGGATTGGGCAGTGTTTTGTTCTGTTGTATATAAGGTTGGTATGAGTCGGTACAGACTCGAAGGCACCTAACAACAACAGTGGCACCGAAGGATAATCACTCGACCTCAAGGTCAGTTTGAACCACAATATCAGCAGTTCAAACTCAGTAGCTGCTCCTCGGAAACCCTATACAAGATCGCTATAAGTCAGAACCAACTCCAAGGCACTTAATAACAACAGCAACAATTTTAGTTATTTATTGGAAAAGATGAGTGTTATAGATATTTCAAATAAATACAATATATATATTATAATGAATATATATTTTTTTGTTTTTAAAGGATGCTCATTAAAAATTATTAAGTTTTAATATACCAATAAAACAAAAAGACTTTCTTGCCAATAACCTGCCTCTTCAAAAGTGTGTTTCCTAAGAGTACATCATCACATTTTATTGTGGAAGTGGATTACATGTTGCATTGGCAACTTTAAATTTTATGCAATTGAAATAAAAATTTTAGTTCACTTCTAAAATCACATTCTGAGACAGTTTTCAACTTTTTTCAAAAAATATTTCAATTCAACATGCTATATATAATTGTCATGTATGAATATTGTTGTTATTGTTAAGTGCCATTGAGTCTGTTCCAACTCATAACAACCCTATACAGGGTTTCCAAAGAGCGGCTGGTGAGCTTGACCTGCCGACCTTGTGGTTCAAACCAATTTTGTAGTCCAGTGCATTAACCTACAGTAAAACAAAGGCAGAAGTCTTCAATTAAAGAAGCTTGGGGTAATAAATACTAAATCAGAAGGGATGCCTAACTCTGGTTTTTCTTGGTTACTGCTTTTGGAACTACATTTAACTTCTTAAAGAACTTGTGTTTCTGTAGGAATGATTCCCCAAATATGTTATTTTGGTTGGTTACCATTGCCTTTGCTTTTATTTTCTATGAGAGGGAAGAAAAATGAGGTAATAGGATATAGAACATCTTACCCCAAATTTCAAATTCATAAGTCTACCATTTAAATTTAAAGTAGTATCTTTTTCAGCTCCTTTCTTCACTAAATTGTTGTTGTTGTTATGTGCCGTGGAGTCGGTTTCGACTCATAGTGACCCTGTACAGTGTTTCCGAGGCTGTAAATCTTTGTGGGAGTAGAAAGCCTCATCTTTCTCCCGCGGAACTGCTGACCTTGCGGTTCACAGCCCGATTCGTAACCACTACGCTACCAGAGCTCACTAAATTAGGAAATATTTTATCCTTTTTACAGATGAGGCAGAAGAGAGGCTCAGAGATGCTAAAATGACTTCCAAGAAAAGTGCTTGGCACATTGTAAGAGCTTAAATATTAGCTACAAGAGTTTGAATTAGTATTGGTAATAGCTGTTATGGGTACTGGTGCAGCACTGTAGGATAAACACTGCACTACTAACTGGAAGGTTGGTGGTTCATATCCATCAGCTGCTCCCCAGAAACCATATACAGGGTCGCTATGGGTTGGAACTGGCTGTATGGCACTTAATAACAATAATAGTTTCTAGAATCAGGAATATAATTTAAGCTTTTGTTAATGCTTATACTACCACAAACTGCATTGCTGATTCTATTACATTTAAAAAATTCCTAAGGGTAGTAGATTCTATTTGGGTTGAAAGATTGACCTTCCTTATTAAAATTCACATTTTTTCCCCTTTTGTTTTTTCTCTTTCCTTCAACCATGTGGTATTTAATGTCAGGGCAGGAGAAAAGTCACAATTTTGTTAGAACCAGGAAACCATTCACTTCAGCTCCCTATTTAGTGATTAAATATATGATACTTAATCCAGACCTTTCCTTGAAATATCATATTTGCATTCTTCTAGAATTTATATATTTTTCAAACAAACATGAGATGTTTTGTATTTCTATACCTTGCTATATCCACTTACATGGGCTTCTCAGTTTAAAATAATTTTAGTCTTGTAAAACTTTATTTTTGTTGGTTAACATATACATTTTACACTTAGGAACAGGTGTAAACTCTGACATCTGGAACATCTATCAGAAAAGAATGTCCCTGAGGCACTTACACAAGAGGATATCAATACACATTCACACAATGACATTTCAGGCAGATAAGTGCCCTTATATCTGGGCACCAAATAAGAAAAACAGAAAGCATGAGCAAAGAGCACATGACACAAAATGAAATACATATGTAGAGACTGACCACCATTTGCAGGGGTTAGGGCCTGATTCCATGGTGAAACCAAAGTCCATTTTAAAATGGAAGATTTAACATTTAACAGCTAAGCACATAAAAAGGAATTCATAACAGAAAAACCTACATCAATTGAAATGACCTTTCTCAGAAATATCTTTTACAGATTTTCCTTCTGGCTGTCTCTTTTCTTCCCTGCTCTACCGAGACCTTTTTCAATAGAAGCCTTTTTCTTTCTTTCCACACAGATAACCCTTACTTTTACTCTGTTTAGTCTTATGAATCAGCTTCCACTGTGGAAAACTTCAAGATGGCATTTCTGCCATAATGTTTGAAGACTTTGGGAGTTGTAGAATCCTCTGTGTTATATTGTATCAGATTACATCAAGCAACCCTCAAGAAGTTTGTTCAAATTGTGCAACTAAATAAAGAAATGAGGAAGCCTGCCACAGTTCAGATACATCACACTCCTCAAAATTATTGTATTTTTCCAGTATTTCATCCCATGCATGCAGAGGGTTGAAAAATCATTTTTGATAAGTATAATCCATGATTCCAAGTCAAGGCAGAAAAAAGGAATCAAAAAAGTAATCATAAATGATTCTACGAATGATAGAAGTAACTTTGTAATAATAAATTTCATTAATATGCATTAGCATGGCAGACATATGTGTATCAAAGAAGAAATTGATGTCTTTTGACATTTTCTTCTTCCCTTGTGTGTGGTGCTGTGGGCTAATGTGCTGGACTGCAATGTCAGTTTGAACCACAAGGTTGGCAGTTCATGTTCATGAGTTGCTCCTTGGAAGTCCTATACAGGGTTATTATGGGTCATACCCAACTCTATGGCACTAACACAACAACTTATTAGTTATCTATGTGGTTTTTTTTTTTCCTTATCTTCATTTGTTTAATGTAGCTTACGTTGAATATTTAGGTACAGTGGTCTATATTGGTGAATTATATGCCATATATGTATATATATGGAGTCCTGGTGTGGCATTGTAGGCTTATGTGTCAGACTGTAAAGTCATCTGAATTGCAATGTCAGTGGTTCAAGCTTTCTCCCATGGAACTGCTGATAGTTTCGAACTGCTGACCTTGAGGTTGGCAGCCTGACTCATAATCACTATGCTACCAGTATTTATATGTTGTTAGGTGCCATTGAGTCGGTACAACTCATAGCAACCATATGCACAGCAGAACAGAACACTGCCCGATCCTGGGCCAACCTCACTATTGTTG
>NW_006409008.1:3663-5504 GCF_000296735.1 Chrysochloris asiatica | reverse complement strand
CTGTCACACACTTTTCTTAATTTTAAACCATTCAGTTTTCTCATGTTCTGTTTGAACAACTGCCTCTTGGTCCAGGTACTGATTCCTCATGAGCACAATTAAGTGTTCAGGAATACTCATATTTTGCAATATGATTATATACGGCATGCTGCTGTTAAGTGTCGTCGAGTCGGTTCTGACCCATAGCGACCCTGAACAGGGTTTCTGAGGCTGTAAATCTTTATGGAAACAGAAAGCCTCCTCTTTATCCCTCAGGGCAGCTGGTAGTTTCGAACTGCTGATCTTGCTGTTCACAGCCCAATTCGTAACCACTACACTATCAGACTTCCTTCCTTATATATGGCATAGAGAAGACCAAAATTTGCCCAAATGTCTTTAATTCAAAAGTCATCTTATCTTTTTCTCTTTCACATGCACACTATATACACATTTGCACACCACTGCTTTCAAGAAGACAAAAGTAGAAATGGGCCCAGATGTCACATCTATTCCGTATTATGGAATATTTGTATTTTGTTTTGCTCTCCTATTTTTTCAGGGGAAAATATATGGACAATTTAGTCACTGGACCTGCCAGCAAATCAAAAGCTTCCCTTTCAACTAAATTTTTACTACTTGGTAAATAATCATGGATTCACACCCACGTTAGGAAAAAAGATAGTATTATTCATGGAATAAAAAGAATTTTAAAAATGTGCTTCTGGTGATTCTTCTCATGCCTGGTAATGTAGTGTCTATTCTCAGTGATGTGACCACCAGTGAAATAAATAACTGGTACAAAAGGTAAACCAAAAATGCAGTAAAAAACCCAGAACTTTAGTTTTTTATTTTCTAAAAATAAATTAGAATCCTGGTGTGGCACTGTAGATTAAGCACTGGGCTACAAACTCAGTTTGAGCCATAAGGTCATTGGTCCAAATCCACCAGGCATTCCTCAGAAACTACATACAGGAACACAAAAAGTTGTTTCCTCCTGACAGAAATGAGGTAAAAAAAAATAATACATAAAGCATAAAAAACCTAAAACAACTGATATCTGTCAAGTTAATTTTAACTCATGGTGACATCATATGTATCATACTGGAACTCTATCCTACAGTGTTTTCAATGGCTATAATCTTAAAGAAGTAGGTTGTCAGTAGCACCATTGTTATTGTTGTTATGTGCCGTCGAGTGGGTTCTGACTCATAGCAACCCTGTACAGGGTTTCCAAGGCTGTAAATCCTTAAGGGAGCAGAAAGCCTTGCCTTTTTTCCCACGGAGTAGCTTCAAACTGTTTACTTTAAGGTTAATAGCACTAATCGTAACCCACTATGCTACCAGAGCTCCTAGTGGATTCAAATCGCTAGCTTCTCCTTTGTTGTTGTTACATGCCATTGAGTTAGTTCTGACTCATAGCTACCTGTATATGGTTTCTGAGGCTGTAAATCTTTTCATGAGTAGAAAGCTTCATCTTTCTCTCACAAATTGACTGGTGGGCTGGAACAATTGGCCTTGTGGGCTCCAACCACTGACCTAGTGGATCGAAGTCCAATGCTTATCCCACAGATTTACTACCCTCTCAAGAATTAAATCTGGTTAATATTTAATTATACTTCTAATATATTTTCTATCAATAAATTTATTTGTTCTTAAAATCTAAAGCAGACTTTTCTCAACACCCCTCCCCATGGAAATACAGAAATTCAGAAATAAAGGAATGCTAAAAGAAATTAATTAGTCAACTCTCTGCAAAATATAAGAAAGCTTTACAAACAGCTTAGTTTTGAAGTGATAAACAAAAACAACTAAAGAGATTTCAATTTGTGAAAGCTAGACAGTGAATAAGGAAGACCATAGAA
>NW_006409008.1:2609-3487 GCF_000296735.1 Chrysochloris asiatica | reverse complement strand
CTCTCTTCTTATCAGCTGGGCGCTTTACTCTTCACTCTAGTCCTCTGTGACTTTGGATGTGTTGGGTGGTATGAAGATCTGGCGCCCTCTGGTAGGGTGGTGGGACTCTGAGCCAATGAGTCCCTAGCTAGGTCTTGCCACTCTGCTGGCCAACCAGGTCTCCACCTGGGTTCACAGGAGTCTATTGAACGTTGTAGGGCTTGGCTTGTGGCTTCAGTGCTGTTTTTCCCGTACTTCCCCTTATGGGTGTCATGCGTGGTCGCCAATCAGAGCATATATTCCCATTGTGTCTTAGACTTGGAAGAGGATTTGCACTGAGGGGATCCAACCACTTGCCTTGAAGTCCCTGGGCAAGCAACTTGCTTGTTCTTGTAGTAACTGTCGGGCTGCCTTTATTGCTTTGTATTTTTCCTGTAGGTCTTTCTTTCAACCAGTATCTTCTGTTTTTCTAGCTGCTCCAGGCTGGTCTGCTCATCCTTTCAAGTGGAAATTTCTCATCTCTGAAGATATGTATGTGGTTCAGGCTTCCAACTATAGTCTTATGTAATGCAGAGGTTCCTCAAGAAACCTCCTTCATTGGGCACGTTGCAGCTCCACTTTAGGTATTCCAATCAGTTGTGGGCAGAAGACGGACTTACAAGCTTTCTATGGTGATATTCCAGGCTATTCCTTTTTCTCCCCCTCCAGTGTCTATTTTATAATATAATGCACAGAAAACCAAGATTCAAAAGACAGCCAAGAATCTTACCATTATCCCCCCCTTTTCCCCATTCCAACCATGTTTCAATCTCTGTATCCCAGAGCCCTGTTGTTCCAAGGTTGTGCCTACATCATTATTTACCTCTGTCCCATTTAGCCCATTCAAACCTGCCTAATTG
>NW_006409008.1:1797-2509 GCF_000296735.1 Chrysochloris asiatica | reverse complement strand
ACTACCAGCTGCACCGCGGGAGAAAGATGAGGCTTTCTACTCCCGTAAAGATTTACACCCTCGGAAACCCTATACAGGGTCGCTATGGGTCGAAACTGACTCGATGGCACATAACAACAACAACAATTCAGGCTTTATATATATGTTGTTATTGCCAAGTGCCATCTAGTCAATTCTGACTCATAGTTACCCTGTATAGGGTTTCCAATGAGTGACTGGCAAGTTTAATCTGCTGACCTTTTGGTTCAAATTAACCTTGCAGTTCAGTGCTTATCCTACAGCGCCCCACTAAGACTTATATAAAAACCATACACACATACACACACACACACATATATATATGCATTTCATATATGAAAATAATATGTTGTTGTTGTTGTTGTTAGGTGCCATCAAGTCGGAACCGACTCGTAAAGACCCCATTCACAGCAGAACGAAACAATGTCTGATCCTAGGTCAACCTCACTACCACCGCCACACTTGAGTCCATCAATGCTGCCACCTGGCCAATCTATCTCGTAGGGGGTCTTCCTCTTTTTCTCTGACCCTCCATCTTACCAAGCATGATATCCTTCTCGATTGACTGTTCCCTCCTGAAAATATGTCCAAAGTATGAGAGACGAACTTTGGCTATCCTGGCCTCAAAGGAGCACTCTGCCTGCACTTCTTCCAAAACAGATCTATTGGTTCTTTTGGCAGCCCATGGCACTTT
>NW_006409008.1:1196-1697 GCF_000296735.1 Chrysochloris asiatica | reverse complement strand
GAGGATTTTTGTTTTCTTGACATTGAGATATAATCCATACCGAAGGCTGTGCTCTTTGATTTTCAACTGTAAATGTTTTAAGTTCTCTTCACGTTCAGCAAGCAAGGTTGCATCATCTGCATATCACAGGGTGTTAATAAGTCTTCCTCCAATCCTGATGCCACGTTTTTCTTCACAGAACCCAGCTTCTCGTATTATTTACTTAGCATACAGGTTGAATAAGTATGGTAAATGAATACAACCTTGTCTCACACCTTTCCCAATTTTAAAACATTCAGTGTTGCCATGCTCTGTTGGAACAACTGCTTCTTGGTCTAGGTACAGATTCCTCATGAGTACAATTAAGTGTTCCTGAATACTCATACTTCGCAATGTTTTCCATAGCTTGTCATGATCCACACATCGAAAGCCTTTGCGTAGTCAATAAAGCATAAGTGAACATCTTTCTGATATTCTCTGCTTTTAGCCAAGATCCATCGGACATCAGCAATGATATCTCTC
>NW_006409008.1:0-1096 GCF_000296735.1 Chrysochloris asiatica | reverse complement strand
GCTCGTTTTCTTGTGGGTAAATACCAAGTAGAGGAATTGCTGGATCATATGGTATTTCTATTTGCAATCTTCTGAGGAAGCACCATATTGCTTTCCAGAGAGGTTGGACTATTTTGCTGTCCTACCCGCGATGTAGGAGTGTCCCAGTCTCTCCACATCTCTATCAGGATTTATTGTCCTCAACTTTTTTGGTCTTTGCAGTTATTGCTGGTGTGAGATGATATATCTCATTGTTGTTTTGATTTGCATCTCTCTAATGTGTAGTACAATTAAGTGTTCTGGAATACTCATACGTCTTAATGACAAGCTATGGCTTGTCATCCACACAATCGAAAGCCTTTGCATAGTCAATAAAGCATAAGTAAACATCTTTCTGATATTCTCTGCTTTCAGCCAAGATCCATCGGACATCAGCAATGATATCTTTCGTTCCACGGCCTCTTCTGAATCCAGCTTGAACCTCTGGAAGTTCTCTGTCAATGTATGATTGTATTCGTTTCTGTATTACATTTAGCAAAACTTTTCTCGCTTGAGATATCAAAGAGATTGTCCAATGATTTCCGCATTCCCTTGGGTCACCTCTCCTTGGCATAGGCACAAATATGGATCTCTTCCAATCATGCCCCTTCTCAAAGTTTCAAATCTTCCAAATTTCTTGGCAGAGATCAGTACGTGTCTCCTGTGCCACCTCACTTTCTTGAAAGATTTTCATTTTTATTCCATCATTTCCTGGTGCCTTGCTCTTTGCCAATTCCTTCAATACACTTTGGACTTCCTCCCTGAGTATCATTGGTTCTTGATCATATGATACCTCTTGAAATGGTTGAACATTAACCATTTCCTTTTGGTACAATGACTCTGTGTACTCCTTCCATCTTCTCTTGATGCATTCTGCATCATTCAATAATTTGCCCAGAGAATCTTTCAATAATGAAAATCGAGGCTTGAATTTATTCTTCAATTCCCCCAGCTTGAGAAATGCTGAGCGTGTTCTTCCTTTGTGGTTTTCTGATTCCAAATCTTTGCATATTTTATTATAATATTTGGCTTTATCTTCTCGAACTGATCTTTGAAATTTTCTGTTCAGCTCTTGGAC
>NW_006409007.1:1025969-1026489 GCF_000296735.1 Chrysochloris asiatica | reverse complement strand
TCCAGCAGTTCTTCAACTATTTCCTCTGTGGACTTGTGTGATTCTTCCTGTTCTGGAATGCCAATAATTCTTAAGTTATTCCTCTTCATGTTGTCTGACATGAATCTGAGACCTTCCTCCTATTTTTTATCCTTTTTTTCTCCTTCTTCTATCTTAGCAGTATTGAGAGATTTGTCTTCCTGCTCACTAGTTCTGCCTTCCATCTCTTCTATTCTACACCTTTGCCCTTTAAATGTATTGTCTATTTTTGATATTAAATTATTGATCATTTGGATATCTTTCTAGGTTTTGAATTTTTTCCAATGCTGCATCTATCTTATTTTATTGTTCCTGTAGCGCTTTCCTGAGTTCTTCCTTATTTTTCTCAACTCCATTGAAAATGTTTTGAAACATTTTATAATCATTTTTCTGAATTCCTTCTCAGGCATTTCTAAGACCTGCCCTCCTAGAATGGAGTCCAGCTATACCTTTGTCTCAGACATTTTATCTTGTTTCTGGAGATGTGCTGATATGGTCATCT
>NW_006409007.1:1017435-1022709 GCF_000296735.1 Chrysochloris asiatica | reverse complement strand
CTTTGGACATGTCATCAGGAGAGATCAATCTTTGGAAGAGGATATCATGTTTGGTGACGTCACAGGTCAGTAAGGATGCAGGACTGCAACAGCTGCATTGATGAACTCAATCATTCTAGAGATCACACGTGACTCATCACCAGACAACATTTTGATATGTAATACATAGGTCATCATGTGTCAGAGCTGACTTGACAGCAGCTTTCTATGTATTTATTGATCTGTTTATATCCAAAGAGCAGAAATGTCAAAAGAGACATTTTAATTTTAACATAAGACATCATTGGAACCCAGAAGGATAGCACATAGACTTTATTCAGAGTTAAAATGAATGTGAGAAAATAATCACCTATCACTTGGAGAGACTTCATGGGGAGATGTAGTGCCAACCCAGACAAGGAGGCAGTGAATAAATTCTGAAAATGTTCACACATACAGCAGGATTGGCAGTGCCAGATCAAATAGCAGACTGATTTGGGAGTGGGAGACTGAGTGAAGAATAAGGAATTACACCTGATAGTACAGTGGAAAGCAGACAGTCAGAAGAGCATATAGTAGGTATCAAGCTTACTATCATATATCAAAACAATACCAACACCTAGAAATTCCAAACTAATATTTCTCTATTTTCAATTATTATTTTAATCATTAGTCCAATGTTATACCTTCATTTAGAAAATAATGTTTTTGCTTTTAGATTTGATCTATTTTTCTATTCTCCATATCATCTCTCTGATCTCTTTAATCCATTCTCCACAAAGTTGCCTGAACAATCTTTTTCTATTACAATTCTGCTAATATAATTTCTCTTCAAGTTCTTTAGTGGCTTCCTAACATAAGTTTCTGCTTAATATGGTATTTTTTCCCCCAAAATCTCTTTCTTTCTTCACTCATACATTGTACTCCATCAATATGGAATCATTTTTTCCCAAAATCCTCCATGTTGTTTTATACCTTTGAACCGTTATCTATACACATTCTCTCTGTCTTAACTTCTGCTTCCACTTCATCTGTCTGACAATTTATCCTCAATAGCCAAACATCTAACTCAAGTCTTTCCTTTTTCTTACTTTTCCAGGAATAATTAATGAATTCCTTTTTTGAATCTTCTATATATATCTATTAAAATTGTTTTGACAAATGCTTATTGATTTTTTTTTTTTAATCAGTCTTTCCTCCCAGAAGTAAACTCCTTGAAAGACCAAGGACCTAGAAAGATTTCTGTAACACAGAAGATGCTTCTTAAAGCTTTACTAAATTGAAAGGATTTAACACTCACACTTGATTTTGCATTAAGCGCATTTCTTTCAAATAAGTTTTCTTTCTTTTGGCTCCACTCTTGAAACACCAATTGACCTCTCAGAAAGTTTCCTCTAATGCCCTTGTTGGAAAATGTTAATAACTGGTCAGTGACAGGTGTGATTAAACCCCCCTTCTCCCTTATTTAGATTAGTGTCACTGCACAGGCTCTGAGAGAGTCATAAAAAAACATTAACACTGCATCCAAGCACACAGAACAAGCCATTCCCTCCAAAGTGATAAGAGCTTTTTTCTAGAAACAAATTTGGTAGTGGCAAAACAAATGGATGCCTCAATTGCCATCCATCTCCCTTTCTTTAATAACTTTCATTTATTTTCACCACATTCTTTGCTCCAATTAATGTAATGAATGCTTTTACTCTGGAAGAATGGAAATTAGTTGACTTTTCCAACACCAAGGAAAATTGAATATCCCTTAGCCAGATGATTTTGCATTATTTCTTTGCGGGGTTTTGATTGACCATTTGGATTTCTGGCTTATATATATCTAACAACAAAGTCAATAGTCTTAAAAGGATTAAGAAGCACATTTTAATCCCTTAGCTGAGTTGCTATTATTTAAGAAGGATATCATGGTGTTCTCCTGTGAGTATTATTGTAAGATATGATTAATGAAGGAGACCAAATTTCCTTTCTTGTTCTGGAGAAAACATAAAAGGGTAAGTAAAAATATATTGCTTTTAGGGTTCCAGTTCCTACATGCACAGGTTTATTATTTTTTGAATTTTTAAAAAAATGTAAAACATTTCATTTAAAAATGTGGACACTACAATAGATAAAATAGCTATCATAAATGCAAATAATGTATTCTATAGCTGCCAGGTTTACTCCCTCCGCCTCATTTATTTATTTATTTATTTTCGGGAAACGGTAAGTTACACTGTGGTTAAGACTTGGATCTCTTCGCCTTTGAAAAAGCCCACATTCTATCATAGTGATGTTTGGTCAGACTTAACAGTCCCAGTTGTTAAACACGTGGATCAAGTCATAACCAGTTTTATTGCAAAAGAACCCTGTACACAGTTCTCAATTCTAGTACCTTATTAGCTACCCAACAAGTTAGTAACATACAGAAACATGCATCATGAGAAGCAACTTGTCCCGCCTGAGCCACAGTGCTCACATCACTGAGGTCTGTCAACAGTCACTTTTCGCATTCATCTTGAGTGAAAGATGGAAAGACTTAAGTACAAATGCAACATATTATAAACAATTTCTTACCAAAAAAAGTCACAAATTAAACCAAATTATTTTACAGAGTTTTGTGGTGTTTGCCATAAAAACGGCCTGGCGCTTAAATTAAGCCCGCTCCACCAGTATCCGGCAGGTCAGCTAGATGTCTTTGGGCATGATAGTGACTCTCTCGGCGTGGATGGAGCACAAGTTGGTGTCTTTGAACAGGCCAACCAGGTACTCCTCGCTGGCGTCCTGCAGGGCACCGATGGCCATGCTCTGGAACCTCAAGTCTGGTGGATCAACCTCAGCACCACAGTGCCGGGCCTGTAACGATGGGGCTTCTTCACTCCACCGGTAGAGGGAGCGCTCTTCTGGGCTGCCGTGGTGGCCAGCTGTGTGTGGTGGGCCTTACCTCCCGTGGATTTCCAGGTATTCTGCTTGGTTTGGACCATTTTTCACCAAACACCTAAGTCTGAGGCTGCTTCCCGGACCGCAGCGATGTTGTCGTTGTCCAAAAGAGAACCACAGTTGCCTAGCCAAATAGGTGATGCTCTTGCGACAAACCACCAAACTGCTCTGCACTCCACAGGTTTATTTTTTAAAACGTGTCTTAACACGTCTGTGATCAGTGAATGGCTGCAGACAATTTTTATCTATTAGCAATATGAGGTAGCTTCAAAAAATACATGAAAAATGGCATTAAAGATCATGAAATATTTCCACAAACTTTTTGAAACCCAACTGTACTAGTCTCATTAGGCTGCCTTTAAGGAAAGAAAGAAAAAATTAGGGTCCTATCAGAACAGTGTCTTCTAAGGGGAGCTGTGGGACCAGGTAATTTCAAGGTAGAGAGGTCAGCTTTGAAAATTATGGTGACTACATTTTTAAATTCCAAAGGGGTACTCTTGAAGAGCAAAGATGTCATCTTGAGGACTAAGCTGCGCCTACCCAAGCGATGGTATTTTCAAAAACCTCATATGCATGCGAAAGCTGGACAGTGAATAAGGAAGACCGTAGAAGAATTGATGCTTTTGAGTTATGGTGTTGGAGGAGAATATTGAAAGTGCCATGGACTACCAAAATATTTGTTTCGGAAGACATGCGTCCAGAGTGTTTCTTGGAGACTAAGATGGCCAAACTTTGTCTCTTGTACTTCGGACATATTGTTAGGAGGGACCAGTTTCTGGAAAAGGATATCATGTTTGGTAAGGTGGAGGGTCAGAGGAAAAGAGGAAGACCCCTAATGAGATGGATTGGCCAAGTGGCAGCATCCATGGATTCAAGCGTGGCAACAGTAGTGAGGTTGGCCCAGGATCGCGCAGTGTTTTGTTTTGCTGTGCATAAGGTCACTATGAGTCAGTACTGACTCGATGGCACCTAACAACAACAACAAATCTTGATAGAGTTTTTAAAGGCCATAGATGATCATGGTGCCTTATTATAAAGAAGCTTTAAGAAAATTAAAAATTACATTGGAGAGACACAGACCAGGAAAGCTGTGCTAAGGAAAAATTTCCCCCCATTACAAAATTGAATCTGCTCATGCTTCCAGGGTAGAAAGGGCTGTCCTACGAGAATTTTGTTCAGAACCTAATCTCCATCTACCCTACAGCCATGATCTTGCCCCTTCACAGTTCTTTGTGTTCCCAACACTCAAATACCATATAAAAGGAACATGATTTGAGTTCCTCAAGGATGACACAACTACTATATTGATGTTGTATAGATCAAAGACAACAAAATTCTCTGGAGAATGGTTAGAGAAATGAAAACTCTGTCTTCAGAAATGTATAAATCTAGATAAAGGATATGTTGAGAACTAATAACTGTCATTTTGATATTTCATTCAATAAATGCTTCTATGACGTTGTAGCAATTATTTTTTAACTTTATCTCATAACATTGTGGCTACTTTGTTCATTAAAACCATGAAATAAATAAATCTGAAAATAGAATACCATATGAAGATTTCTAAACCAAAAAATAAATTATTTGAAGATATAGATCTTATTTTCCCTGAGATGCTATTTATCAAAAAGGAATTAAGGAAAAGAATGTGCTGGCACTTGTTATTGCAATGAGAGGTTTAATCAGTTTCCCCTGGAGTTAAAAAAATAAATAAATAAAAAGAACAAAATAAAATAAACAAACAAAAAATAACTTTGCTTCTGCTCCATTGAATAAAACTTGCTGGTCAGTAGGTCTCAAGCTTTCTTATTTTCTAGAAAACAAGAAAATTTAGTGCTCAGAAAAAAAAAAGAGAGAGCGAGAGAGATTTAAAAGTAGAAAAATAGAAGATTTAAAAGGATTTTTCATCTTCTAAAAAACTCTGTCTTAAACAACAATGGGAAAAATAACATGAAAAAACCCTACATTTCCTGAAGAATAAACCAAGATAAATAAGAAAAATTAGAGCAGAAATAAATGTAACAGAAACATAAAAACTATACAAAGAATAAATAAGTCTAGAAGTTGGTTCTTTAAAAAGATTATCAAAATTGGCAAACTGCTGTAAAATTTAACAAAGAAAGAAAACAAAGAAAAGAAAATGCAAACAACACAAATGAATGAAATGGGCAACACCACAACAGAACCAACCCAAAATCAAAGGATTATAACTTAATATATAAGGAATTGTACTCCCACAAATTTGAAAACCTATAAGAAATGAATGAATTTCTATAATTAGATGACGTACTGAACTAACACAGATTAAGGCAGAAAATTTTACCAAATCCATAATAAAAGAAATTGCGCATGTGATTGCTGTTGTTGTTG
>NW_006409007.1:1011254-1012230 GCF_000296735.1 Chrysochloris asiatica | reverse complement strand
CTGATACACACTTTTCCTGATTTTAAGCCATTCAGTATCCTCTTGTTCTGTTTGAACTATTGCTTTTTTATCTATATACAATTTCCTCTGATGCACCATTAAGTGTTCTGGAACACGCACTTTTTGTAATGTTATCTATATCTTTGAAAGCCTGGTGTTGGCCATGGTGAAGTGTAAAGCAACTCAGTGAAATACTAAAATTCCTGAACTTTAATGTGCATAAATACTACTTGTGGAATACATAAAATGCAAATTCATGAGACCCACTTCCATAGATTTTTATTCTGTAGATCTGAAATGTAGCTTAGAAATTTTGATTTTTATCTCAAGTTCTAAGGTTATAATTTTTGAAGAGGTTTTCTCCTAGCCTAAATATAATAAACATTAATATAAACAATGAGAGTGCAATGGCTCCATAGGATAAGCAATGGACTGCTAACTGAAATGTCAGCAGTTCAAGCCCAGCAGCTACTATACAGGAAAAAGATGAAGCATCCTGCCTTGAAGATTTAAAGCCTCAGAAACCCTATAGAGTGTTGCTATGAGTTGAACCACTTCTACAGCACTTAAAAACAACAATGTAATTGGAAAAATATACATGATTTATTCATTAAATACATTAATCAATTCTGTATCTTAAAAAAAATATTCAAGGTTTCTATTGTGGATTGAGTAAAAGTTTACAGGGCAGATAATCACTTTTACATTCAACATATCACACACCTTGTTTCATTACAAAGAATATAATCCCCTCCTTTTACCATCAGTTACCAATGTTTCTCTCTATTCACTTTAGCTCTTTAAAAACAAACAAACAAAAGAACAGGCATATATAATAATTTACACCACCAAAGGGCATATTCTGCAAGTCTGCCTCCTGGCCGCTATCTCTTAGTCCCATGAATCTATAGTCCTCAGCTGCTCCTTCTCTCCATGTTCCCATCTTTGCCTCCATCTAGGGTGTCACTACTTCTGT
>NW_006409007.1:1010439-1010869 GCF_000296735.1 Chrysochloris asiatica | reverse complement strand
CAGAGGGGATAACATTGATACTTGATGTGAAGACTCCTTCCCTCCCTGTTGGTAGTTTGAGCTACTACCTCCATGAGTATAGGTCAGGTTCATCAAATTATAGCAATTTACCCATGTTTCTTTTGTTAAAAAAAAAAAAAATTTTTTTTTTCCTTTAATCTTCCTGTAGTCGAGTTCTGATTATCAAGCCATCAAGGTTAGGTCAAATGGATGTTCTTGTGCATCTCCCCTCACTACATAATCAGCTGGATGCTTCATTCTCAGCTCTAGCCCTCTGTGGCTATGTTCTTGTCCATGGGCTAAGGTGTTCCCAGGTCTCACCACACCATTGGACCAACACGCCATTCCTCTTCTCTGTCTCATCTCCAGGTCAACAGGAGTCAATGGACTGTGGTTGAACTCAGCCTATTTCTTTATTGATGCCTTTCCC
>NW_006409007.1:1005193-1009757 GCF_000296735.1 Chrysochloris asiatica | reverse complement strand
TTCTTGTATTGCCCTCCCTAACAACTAAATTATGATGTGTCTTGTGTCTGCCTTCACCCTGTGCTCTACCATTGCCTCCTTCCTCTTCCCCCTAAACACCCCACCCCAACCCCATCATTGTTGTTACCGTATAGTCCCTTAACTTTTCCTTCCATTTAAGACAGTCTATTTTATCCTGTGGGCCCAGGATCGGGCAGTGTTTCGTTCTGCTGTGCATAAGGTTGCTATAGGTTGGTGCTGACTCGATGGCACCTAACAACTACAGCAAATTTTATTCTGTAATCTACCTGACCTTCTCATCACCTGGACCTCTCTTCTTCTGTGTTTACCTTCTTTCACTTTGCAATTGTTATGATGATAGACTAACCTCTCATATCTTCTGATTTTGTTCTTATAGTTTTATTCTGTTCTCGACTCTTCCATTTGTCGAGTGAGGTCTGGGTGATGCTGCAACTTATGTCAACCTCTGGTTGTTGTTGGTTCTCAGTCCACAGAACTCCCTTTTGGATGTTTTTCATAACAGGGTTGGCTATGGCAAAATCCCTTGACTTCTGTTTATCTTGGAATGTCTTGATTACACTGTCATATTTAATTGACAGCTTTGCTGGGTAGAGGATTCTTGGTTGGCAGATTTTTTCTTTCAGGGTTTTTTATATGTCTCGCCACTGCCTTCTTGCCTGCATGGTTTCTGCTGAGAAATCCGAGCTTAATCTGAGTTGCTTGCCTTTGTCTGTTACAGTTCTCTTTTCCTTAGTTGCTTTCAGGATTATCTCTTTGATTTTGGAGAACTTGATTATTATATGCCTTGTTGATTTTCTTTCAGGGTCTATCCTTCCTGGGGTTCATTGAGCTTCTTGAATGCTTATCTTTTCACTTTTCAGGATGTTAGGGAAATTTTCTTCCAGAAGCTCTTCAACTATCTCCTCTGTGGACTTGTGTGATTGTTCCTGATCTGGAATGTTGATAATTCTTAAGAAAGCTGATAATTCCTCTTTATGTTGTCCAAAATGAATCTTAGACCTTCTTCAGATTTTTTTTGTTTTTCTATCTTAGTAGTATTGAGAGATTTATCTTCTAGCTCAATAGTACTGGCTTCCATCTCTTCAGTTCTACTCCTTTGCCCTTTCAGTGTATCATCTATTTCTGATATTCTATTATTAATCGTTTGGACCTCTTTCTGCAGGTTTTGCATTGTTTCCAATGTTGTATCTATCTTATGTGATTGTTCCTATAGTGCTTTCCTGACTTGTTCCTTATTTTTCTCAACTCCATTCTATAGCATTTTGATACATTTTAAAATCATATTTCTGAATTCCTCCTCAGGCATTTCCAAAGCCTGTCCTCCTTCCATTATGGAGTGTAGATCTACCTCTAGATAATTGTCTCAGTCACTTTATCTCATTTCTGGACATGTGCTGATCTGGTCATCTGTTTCTGTTTTGGGGCATATTCAGGAGTTTTCTGTGGCCTTAATACTTAGATGGGTGTGTGTTTTGGTATTTTTATGCTTTCTGATTGCTTCCAGGTAGATGTGATCAGGCTTCCCTTTTTACTCTTCTTCCTGAGAAATTTCAAGATGACACTGTTGGTCCTTATGATGTAATTCAGGTTTCAATTTTTAGTCTGTTTCCTTTTTAGTCTACCTGTCCTGCTCCACCACCCTTGTTCAGGCCTTTTTCCTAGTGATAAAGAGTTCAGGGCCAGCTGTGGCCATTTTGCAGTGCCATTTGATTTTAAGTGGGATCTGTCCCTTTAAACTTTGAGGAGATCTGTGCACATGCACAATAGAATCCTCCAGGGGTGGGGATGGGGTGTCCAATCACTCAGGCACCCCCTCTAGTCATCAGAATGGAGGTACAAAGACAGCAAGAGACCAATGAACAGATACCAAAAAAAAGAATGAACACACCTTTATTTCCACAGTTCTGTCAGGCATCCATGGCTGCTCTGATCCTTCCCCTGTTCATTCTCACCCAAGATGGCCACTCAGGAAGCAGCTGAGCACCTTGGATTAGAAAGCATTGGATATCTTGCTTCTGCTACAAATTCCACTGGCTGTAAACCTACCAACTTTCTAAATACTCCTTTTATGTGGTTCAGACTTCTGGGACCATCTCTTAAGCTTGCTTGGTCCAATATTCTGTTGCTGGTGACAGAGCTCCTCGCTGCACTTCAAACCTGTCCACCATCTTGTTTGTTCTCCAATTCTGTATCTTTTAAAACATACTTTAGATTCTAAGAGGGATGATATCGTCCAGAGATCATAGAAATTGAAGTCAAGCAAACCTGGGGATGTCTGGCAACCTCCCTAATCTCTATCTCATCACTTGTACAATACTTCCACATCTACTTTTCCCAAATAGCTGTTTCTGATCCATTAAGACTATATCTGTGAATATTGTCATATAGAATTTTAAAGTCTGCTGTTGTCAGAACACTATTGATAGATCAATTATTACTTTTCTGAATTTCAGTAGTTTTGAAATTCATGTAGCCAAAAGTCTGCTACACTATAACTTCTATCAGCATCAGCAACTGCAGACATAACATTCAAGACTGGTAGACTCCAACTATCAGCACTTCAGAACACATCAAGAGCCAAGTTTCTTCACTATCCTGCCAGAATGTGGAAGAGAAAGAGGGGGCAAAAAATAGACATACAGAATAAATAAGGATGAGCAAGGAAGAGTTAGCTCCCAGTGAAATAGAAATTGGAAGGTTTTATTGGAGCAGATTCTTCCTCTAGGTTCAGCATCTGCTCAGTCACCCAACCCTCCCAATTTGAGCAAGTGATTAACAAGTCATTAATAGATCATTAGCTAAATCAATTTGGCATAGTGAAGAAAATTCAGGTTCACAAATTCTCCTGGATTATTTCCAAATGGAAATTAAATGTTTGGTAAAAATGCTAGTATTTATGCTGCTTTCATGGAAGAGTGGAACAAAGTTGTCTGTGGAAAAGGACTCTTGCTCTTTGCATCCAGCTATGTATGGACCTGAACTTCTGTTTGTTATCCTCTTGAATAATTCAAGGAAGATTTTGCTCCTTCAACTTCCATACACTTCAGATTTTCCAAATTGTCTGAGTGAATATCTGGTTGTTGCTGGACTATTGGTGATTTCATATATAGTCTTTATTCCCAACAACCCCATGATTATATGTCAGGTGTTTGTTTTAGCCACCCAATAGTCAGAACCATTCTTTATACTTCTGATGAAGTGTTGGACACATGGCCAACCTAAGCAAGATAAATATTTCCTTCCTGAAAATGATCTCTTGAGCAGAGATTATCAAAACAAAACAAAAACTCTAAAAAAGGTTCGTGTTTCATTTCATTCCAGTTGTGACTCTTTCAAGTCATTTATGTTTCCTGCTTCAGATGTGCCTTTGTTTATGCTTGCTTCCAAGCCCATTTCCCCATCTATCTATTGATTCTGTGCATCCCCATAAGTTTTCATTATGAGTTTATCTCTGTTGCTTTCAACCAAAGAACTCTAACTTATAAGGTAGGCATTTTAGTTTCTGCTTTCAAACTGGAGGAGAAAAATTAAGTTAAATCTTAAAACTGGAATTAATGTTCTCTACTGTTCTACTTAGATGTCTCCTTGTCTTGAAATCTTCTCCATCTCAGAAACTGTTACCGTTATATACTTAATGACTCAAGTCAGGAACCTTAAAGTCATTCTTGTTTTTATTTTTTATTGTCTCCTGGTGTGGCTCTGTGGGTTAATGTGCTGTGCTGCAAGGTCGGTTTGAATCACAAAGTTGGCAGGTTAAGCTCACCAGTAGTTCCTCGGAAATGCAGGTCACTATGAATCAGAACCAACTTGAAGGCATTTAACAACAACAGCATCATATTATCTATCAACAGGTTGAATCTTCTCTTATATCCCAATTTCATTTAGAATGTCTGCTTGTTTCATTCTTCACTGCTACTTTTTCCCCTCTTACATTTTTTCCCCACATAGGAATCCCACCCACTACATTTTAACATAATTTGGATAATCGCACTAGACTATTTAAACTCCTTCAAGTAGTCGCCCATTGCACTTACAATAAAATTTGCCTGACCTACTTCCTGAACTATCTTTCCCCTCATTGGGTTGCTCCAACAACACTGCACCTTTCAATCCCCTGGACAGATTGAGCTGTCTCCCAGCTCAGCCTATTAAATCATCATGCTGACCTGTCATCACATGAATCATTCTTTCTTATCCTTTCAATTTGGTCTTAGTTAATTTCACCTCCTTAGATAGACCTTTCCTAAGCATCCTATTACAAATAAATTTTATTTTCTTTACAGGACTTGTGTGTTTAAAATTACATATGCAGAAACTTCAAAAGTTCACAAAAAAATGGAATGGAAAGATAATGGAATTCTTCTGTGTTCTTATTGAAGCTTCTTTTTATTTGTTTGTCTGCTTATTTATAATACATTTTATTTTATAGTAGGATATAAATTATAGGTTGGTTGTTGTTGTTGTCAGGTGCCATCAAGTTGGAACCAACTCATAGTGATGCCATGCACAGCAGAACAAAACAATGCCCGATCTTGGGCCAACC
>NW_006409007.1:1003255-1003728 GCF_000296735.1 Chrysochloris asiatica | reverse complement strand
AAAATTAAATAGGTTGATTGGGACAGTCCTAATTTCTGCCCAATGAATTACTGCAGGTGATTCCTTTCACTCTAAAAACATCTAGGTATGGGCAATAAATTACAAGGTCACTTTACTCTTTAGACTGTAAACATTGTGAGAGCAGGGTCAATGTTTCTTTTGTTTCATCAGTGTATATTAGGTTTTAGAAGTTCTACTGAATATCTCACTAACTCGTCATTAGCTTACCATATTGGAAACCTTAGAGCAATGTTATCTCCAAACCTAGATTACTGTGACCTATGAGATTTCTTTCTCTTATTAAACTTGTAATATATATATATATGGAACTCTGGTAGCATAGTGGTTACAAATCGGGCTGTGAACCGCAAGGTCAGCAGTTTGAAACTACCAGCTGCTCCGCAGGAGAAAGATGAGGTTTTCTGCTCCCGTTAAGATTTACAGCCTTGGAAACCCTGTACAGGGTCGCTATG
>NW_006409007.1:1001490-1002104 GCF_000296735.1 Chrysochloris asiatica | reverse complement strand
CATTCACTCTGGTTTTGGAGTGTCTCTTTGCCTCTCTCTTTGTCTCTTTCTGTGTATTCTTGCTATATCTCTATCACCGTCAGGTATCTCCACCTCGTGAACCGAACCCCTATGTCGAGGCCAGTCCCCAACACAAGGTCAGAAGTTCAAACCTACCAGTTGTTCCTGGGAAAACCCTATATAAAGTTGCTATGAGTGGGAACTGACTCAACAGCACTTAGCAATAACACCAGGAACGCTTATACATAAATATGATATTCTTTTATAAAATCTTGCATTTTATCATTTTTCCCAAAGTGCTAAAATTATATTTAAAATAATCACTTGATGAAAAAGTTGTCAGCATTCTTCTGTACCTATTCACCACGATCTTTCTCTTCCTCTCTCATTTTAAAACTATATAGAGGTAACGACACCCATGTCTAAGTCTGTCTTCCTGTCCTTTCTAGAAAGGAGCTTCAGCTCCCATTGCTCATCAGACAGGAAAAAAGTAATGGATCTAAATTCCTTGGCCATACCCTAGTGAAGTCATGCAATGCAGGGAGTGCAGAGGCAAACAGGATTACAGAAACACTGATTGTCACCATCAGGATAGAAAAAAAAAAAAAAAAAAA
>NW_006409007.1:997432-999457 GCF_000296735.1 Chrysochloris asiatica | reverse complement strand
GTTCAAGCTGGATTCAGATGTTTCTTGGTTTCTAAGGAGAAACAGGTGACTTTAAACCTCTGACCCTGTGGCTAGCAATCCAGTGCTTAGCCTATGGCACCATTAGCAATTTATATTTTATAAATGCTAGTTATGTGCTCTGTCCAAATTAATTAGTACTACGGCTTTAGTTTATTTCTAAGCAACTTGTTAGAGTTTTGAATGTGTTAAGTAGGATTTTGACAAGTGGAGAAATCAGCTGAAGGCAGTGAAATTGGGATTGACACAAATTGCAATTTTGGATGCTGGAAATATAAGTAGTGATGTACTCACAGAAGATCCTAACACAGAAGGCGTATGTAGTTAAATGGACTAAGAATTGTACCCATGTGAGAATGTAGTAAAAACTGAGATTTGAAAATTTTATAGATCATACTACAGAACTTTTTAAATACAAGATTAAGAAAGTAGGGCCTCATTTCATGATTGGCGGGGAAATGCAAAAGTTTTTCCCATAAACTGAATGAATGTTTCTTAATTTGACTGCATATTAATACTGTGGCATCTTTTAAAAGTACAAAGGTATAAGTTCTATCCTGGTCTAATTACATCAGAATCTCTCTGGTAGCATAGTGGTTATGAATCGTGCTGCTAACCTCAAGGTCAGCAATTTGAAACTACCAGATGTTCCAGAGAGAAAGATGAGGCTTTATGTTCCCGTAAAGATTTACAGCCTCAGAAAGCCTGAACAGGGTTGCTATGAGTCAGAACCGACTCCACGGCACATAACAACAACAAACATGGGTACAAGCCTGCATTAGTACACATTTTTAAAAGACTCTTAACAAGTGAATGGTGATACCAAGTACATCCAGAATTGAGAAGAAATCCATTGTGAGAAAGTCCAGATGAAACTAAATTTTCCTGAGGAGGCAGGGCTTGATGGTGCCTAGGGTGAAGGTGCAATGAAGATGCCATCACCAATACTATAGAATACTAGGCAAAGCAGATCCAGGGAAGAGCTCCAAAATTCGGAACCACATAGGTGTAAGTATTTAAAAAATTTGAAGGCTTATGTCTAGTAGAACTTGAAGTGGAAGTAAGAAATTGCATACTTTTGAATCTGACAGGCTTGGAAGCCAGGAGCCCACAACTTGGATAAGACGCAACAGCAAGACCAAGCAGGGGAGCAGACACACCATGGAAAAATGCTACGGGAACCTCGGAGCAAAGTGAACAATACACTTTGTCAGTTTTGCTTTGTTCTGATTTTCTTTTTCTTTTTTTTTTGGTATCTGTTGGAATCAACTCAGTGGCAGACAATAGCAGCAATGGATGCAAAATATAATAAAAATGCAGAATCAATAAATACAGATTTGAATGACAACATGATATCTACTTATTGCAATAAAATTGCAGGTAAAATCACATTGCTTTGTTAAAAATAATATTTAATTCAGACAAGAATCTTTTGAGACTAGCAACTTCATTTTTGGGCTACTGAGTATAACGATGTGTCCTCTCTTTTGTCATATGTGCAAAATGTAATGAGAATACTAAAAATAATTTTTGATCTTATAGCTCCATTTGTACTAAATATAATGATCAGTAACGCAAACTAAGATTTATATGTAAAGATAGTCCCCACAGTGTTGTTTATCATATTAGAAATAAATTAAATGTCTAGTATTAAGTGAATGGTTAAATAATTAATCCACATGTTGAAATGTTTGCATGAATTAGAAATAATGTAACAGTGTTTACAAAACACACACACACACAAACCCCCATAACAATATGAGAAAATATGGATAATTTTACTTGAAATTCTTCTAAAAACTAATATACATAATTATTTCCACATGCAGCTCATTTTTTATTACTGATATTTCTTTATTTGCCGAGTGTAAAGAACCTCTGCAGTAGGAGTTCTTCAGGTCTTTATCTGCCCCATACCCACACCATCCTGTGGAGGGGTAATGCAACAGATAGCTAAGTTGCCACACTCAGCTCTTCCTCTGCCTTTCCTTTTTCATACCTCTTATT
>NW_006409007.1:995224-996165 GCF_000296735.1 Chrysochloris asiatica | reverse complement strand
ATTTGTTTATCCAATGTTTTACCATAAGAAAACTGACTGAGAAGAGATCAGAACTTAGACTTGGCTGACTTCAGGGCTTGTGTTAAACCATTTGTAACACGTCTCCTAAAATAATTCTCATTTTTAAACTAGCCTCCATTTCAGCTTGTATGAAAGGAAACTCATTTTCAAACACTTATTTTTTATTTTCTAGGAACTTCTGGTATGAGTTGGAGCTGTCCAAAAATTATACAATATATATCCAATTTTTAGAAAATGGGTCTGAGGGAGTAAAAAGACTGAGACAAGAGGGTAGTTGTTGTTGAACATTGTCTTTTCCATCCCCTCTTCCCTGAGCCACGAGAGCTCAGAACAGAAGAATAACTCTCCAGGAGATACTTCAGTGACTTGGCATTCTTCAGTGAGATGTTCTCTAATAGTACATGCTGCCTCTGGAAGTCCAGTAATTGCTTATAAATCCCACTAAATCCTGGAAGTGTTTGGTCCATTTGTTCAGTTTTGATGTGCTGTGGACTAATAAACCAGAGTCAGAAACCATTTTTAGAGATCATTTTTGAGAATCAAGCACCATAGTCAGATATCTGTTCATTCCCATTCGATATGAACACTTAGAGCAAATGATTTTTGCATAGTGAATCAGCATGCATATGTGCATTCAGGTTGCCTTGTTATGGAGAAACAAGAAGCACCCAGAACCTTCCTTAGCCATGTCAGATGGGTCAGTGGACCATAGATCAGGAACCAAGTCCAGGACACTGCTCTTCAGTGGCAAACATAATTTTAAAAGTACTTGTTTGAATATAACACAACCTCAAAAGCTGTATATAATGTTCTTGCCAACAAGGAATTTTCAGAGTATGCTCTGAATATTCCTTTACTCTCCACCTGGACAAAAAAAAAATTACTAAACCTTTTTTGTTTATTCATTATTAGTTGTTGTT
>NW_006409007.1:990614-994144 GCF_000296735.1 Chrysochloris asiatica | reverse complement strand
TGATATATGATGGAATGAATGTAAAACTAAAGTTCTCTCATGTAAACTATCATATAAATCACAATAAAACATTTTTAATAAAATGGAGAAAGAGAGTCAATAGTTAAGGAATGCAGGCAGCCTTTAAGAGCTGGGAAGGACAAGAAAGGGAATTCTTCCCATAAATCTACAGAAAGAAATGCAGTTCTATTGACACCTTGATTTACACACAGTGAAAACTATATTGGACATTCAGTTTACAGAAATATAAGATAATAAACTTGTGTTTTTGTTTGTTGCTAAAAAAAAAAAAAAAAAATTGTTACTGGTGATGAGACATGGATTCATCACTACAAGCCTGAGAGTAAATGGCAGAGTATAGATGGAAACATTCTCAAACACAAACCAAGAAAAAGTTCAAAATTCAAACATCATCTGGAAAATTGATGTTTACAGATTTTTGGGATTCTCAAGGGCCAGTATTGAAATACTATCAGGAAAAAGGCTCAACAGTCGACAGTGTTCATTACAGTGAGATGCTCACTAAAGAGCTGAAGCCCTAAACTTCAGATTAAATGCAGAGGATGGGTATCTAAGGTCTTTGTGATCTTGTATGACAATGTATGACTGCACACCTCAGCCCACATTGTTTAAACTGAAAAAACTTCATTTTGCGGTGTTAAAGCATCCTCCCTATGGTCCTGATCTTGCTTCATCTGAGCCTTTCGAGGATGAAGATTCACTTCTGATGAAGAAGTGAAGACAGTGGTTCATTTATGGCTTGCTGCACAGCCTAAAACATTTTAAAATAAGGGAATATTAACATTTGTTGACAGATGGACAAAGTGTATTGAAAAACAAGGAGCTTGGTCAAAAATTATGTATTTGTAGTTGATTAAAATAAATTCTACAGCCAGAGTGTGGATACTTTTTGACTCATCCTCGTATAATACCACGAGTTAGAGCCGACTAGGTCTAATACCATCAAGTGATTATCACTAATCCATACCCCTATCAGTTCACATTTTCATTTCATATCATGCAGCTGATCCTGTTCTAGATGCAATGATTCCCTGTAGGAGTTTTTCCATTCTATTTTTCTTTTTCCTCGATTTGTTTTGTAGACTTGCTTCCTGAAATCTATATAAACCTAAGCCAAATCAATTGTCATCAAGTCAATTTTGATTCATAGTGATCCTGTAGGGACAGAAGAGGGCTTCCAAGACTGTAAATCTTTATGTAAACCACATCTTCCTCCTGAAAGAATGGCTTGTGGGTTTGAAACACTGACCTTTTGATTAACAGTCGAGTGCTTTAACCACTATGCCACTAGTTGAGGCATGGGTATCTAAGGTCTTTGTGATCTTGTATGACAATGTATGACTGCACACCTTTCTTGAACTGTAAATAACTCCTAAGTTATTTCTTGAACTGTAAATAACTCCTAAGAAAATATTTCAGAAATTTTTTTATATCAAGAAATTATCCCACTGATCAGCTTTCAAACACTCAATCCTCAGTTATTTTCAAAGTTTATAGATGTCAAACTTGCATGCATGCTTGAAAAACTAATTTGACATTTTATAAGAAAATTTGCTATTGTTCTTCAACACAGACTTTTCCAGTAAGGCTAAACTCCTGATGGTTTCCCAAGAATACCAAGTATGTGCATCTTTTAATCCTTGCTATCTGTCATTTTTGTTGTTGTTAAGTTCTGTTGAGTTGTTTTTTATTCATAACAACCTGGTATAGAGTTTCTGAGGAGCAGATGGTGAGTTTGAACCACTGACCTTGTGGTTTAAGTGATTCAAACCACTGACCTTGCAATTCAAGTGGCTCATGGGTTTGAAACACTGACCTTGCAGTCCAGTTCTTTATCCTACAACATCACACCAGGACTCCATGTGGGTGTACTAAATCTAGACTGTCTTCTCCCATCCTCCTTGCCATATCATTTCTGATGTCAAACACAAGATAAAGGACTAGTTTATAAAACAGTCAAATAATGATATGCAGATCTTCCAAGAATGGTAAGGCTTAGACTTTGAGAAAAATAAAACAAAACAAAACATGATGTACTTCACAGAACATGCAATAAATAGCATGCACGTATAATGACTAGGTGATATATTTATTATCCAAATGGCAAATAATTATAATATTGCTATAAAGTGCTGTCGAGCTGGTTTTGATGCATAGTGATCTATATAGGGTTTCTGAGAGTGGCTTGAGGGTTTGAACTGATAACTTAATCGTTAGCAGCCAAGTGCTTATCCTAAAGTGCTACACAAGGACCCCAGGAATTATAATTGTCTATACTTTTCTAATTCAGGAGAGGTTGATGACTGAAAGGAATACTGAGATAGTTGGCTCATCATGTTACCCGAGGTAGGTATATGGTTGGTTGGTCGGTTATCTGCTGTGGAGTTGGTTCTGACTCATAGTGACCCTGCATAGGGTTTCTGAGGCTGTGAATAATCTTTATGGGAGCAGAAAGCCTCATCTTTCTCCCACAGAACCACTGGTAGTTTCAAATTGCTGACTTTGAGATTACCAGCCCAATTTGTAATCATTACACTACCAGAGCTCCTTGGAGTACGTATATAAGGGAATACATATATAGAAAGGTTTCTCAGACACATCAAATCCATTGACATTTGTTTTTTTATGCTGATTTAACAGCAGACAAAGGGATATAAACTGAGAACAGCTGGTATGTTGTTGTCAGATAACACCGAGTCCAGTGCCATCCTCACACCCTTTGCTAAGTTTGAACCCACTGTTACAGCCACTGTGTCATTTCATCTAGTTAAAGACTTTTCTCTTTTTTTGCTAATCTCCTGTTTTACCAAGTATTTTGTTCTTTTCCAGGGACTGGTCCCTGAAAACATGTCCTAAGTATATCAGTGAGAGTTTCACCATTATCCCTTCTAAGGGATACTTATTCCAAGCTGTCTGTACTTCTTCCAAGACAGATTTTTTCATCCTTCTGTCAGTCCATGTTGTTGTTTTTGTCGTTATTGTTGTTGTTGGTAAGTGCTGTTTGTCGGTTCTGACACAGAGAGACCTTGTGTAGAGTTTCTAAGGAGCGGCTAGTGAATTTGAAGCACTGACCTCACAGTTCAAACTGACCTTGAGGTGGAGTGCTTATCCTATCGTGCCACACCAGGATAAGCACCAACAGCATAATTAAAAAGTATCAATTATTCTCCAGTCTTCCTTATTCATTGTCCAGTTTTACATGAACTTTGAAATACCATTGCTTGTGTCAGCTGCATCTTAGTTCTAATAGTGAAATATTTGCTTTTGAACACTTTAAAGAGGGCATTTGCTGTAGATTTACCCAATGTGGTGCTGTAAGATAAGCACTTGACCTTGACTGCAAGGTCAGTTTGAGCAGCAAGGTAAGCTGTTCAAATTCCCCAACCTCTCCTTGGAAACCCTCTGCAGGGTCGCTATGGGTCAGAATAGATTGAATGGCACTTAACAACAACAACAATTTCCACGGTGTTGATTGTGGATCCAAGTAATATGAAATCCTTGAGAACTTC
>NW_006409007.1:978265-990514 GCF_000296735.1 Chrysochloris asiatica | reverse complement strand
AGAAATTTTTTTATATCAAGAAATTATCCCACTGATCAGCTTTCAAACACTCAATCCTCAGTTATTTTCAAAGTTTATAGATGTCAAACTTGCATGCATGCTTGAAAAACTAATTTGACATTTTATAAGAAAATTTGCTATTGTTCTTCAACACAGACTTTTCCAGTAAGGCTAAACTCCTGATGGTTTCCCAAGAATACCAAGTATGTGCATCTTTTAATCCTTGCTATCTGTCATTTTTGTTGTTGTTAAGTTCTGTTGAGTTGTTTTTTATTCATAACAACCTGGTATAGAGTTTCTGAGGAGCAGATGGTGAGTTTGAACCACTGACCTTGTGGTTTAAGTGATTCAAACCACTGACCTTGCAATTCAAGTGGCTCATGGGTTTGAAACACTGACCTTGCAGTCCAGTTCTTTATCCTACAACATCACACCAGGACTCCATGTGGGTGTACTAAATCTAGACTGTCTTCTCCCATCCTCCTTGCCATATCATTTCTGATGTCAAACACAAGATAAAGGACTAGTTTATAAAACAGTCAAATAATGATATGCAGATCTTCCAAGAATGGTAAGGCTTAGACTTTGAGAAAAATAAAACAAAACAAAACATGATGTACTTCACAGAACATGCAATAAATAGCATGCACGTATAATGACTAGGTGATATATTTATTATCCAAATGGCAAATAATTATAATATTGCTATAAAGTGCTGTCGAGCTGGTTTTGATGCATAGTGATCTATATAGGGTTTCTGAGAGTGGCTTGAGGGTTTGAACTGATAACTTAATCGTTAGCAGCCAAGTGCTTATCCTAAAGTGCTACACAAGGACCCCAGGAATTATAATTGTCTATACTTTTCTAATTCAGGAGAGGTTGATGACTGAAAGGAATACTGAGATAGTTGGCTCATCATGTTACCCGAGGTAGGTATATGGTTGGTTGGTCGGTTATCTGCTGTGGAGTTGGTTCTGACTCATAGTGACCCTGCATAGGGTTTCTGAGGCTGTGAATAATCTTTATGGGAGCAGAAAGCCTCATCTTTCTCCCACAGAACCACTGGTAGTTTCAAATTGCTGACTTTGAGATTACCAGCCCAATTTGTAATCATTACACTACCAGAGCTCCTTGGAGTACGTATATAAGGGAATACATATATAGAAAGGTTTCTCAGACACATCAAATCCATTGACATTTGTTTTTTTATGCTGATTTAACAGCAGACAAAGGGATATAAACTGAGAACAGCTGGTATGTTGTTGTCAGATAACACCGAGTCCAGTGCCATCCTCACACCCTTTGCTAAGTTTGAACCCACTGTTACAGCCACTGTGTCATTTCATCTAGTTAAAGACTTTTCTCTTTTTTTGCTAATCTCCTGTTTTACCAAGTATTTTGTTCTTTTCCAGGGACTGGTCCCTGAAAACATGTCCTAAGTATATCAGTGAGAGTTTCACCATTATCCCTTCTAAGGGATACTTATTCCAAGCTGTCTGTACTTCTTCCAAGACAGATTTTTTCATCCTTCTGTCAGTCCATGTTGTTGTTTTTGTCGTTATTGTTGTTGTTGGTAAGTGCTGTTTGTCGGTTCTGACACAGAGAGACCTTGTGTAGAGTTTCTAAGGAGCGGCTAGTGAATTTGAAGCACTGACCTCACAGTTCAAACTGACCTTGAGGTGGAGTGCTTATCCTATCGTGCCACACCAGGATAAGCACCAACAGCATAATTAAAAAGTATCAATTATTCTCCAGTCTTCCTTATTCATTGTCCAGTTTTACATGAACTTTGAAATACCATTGCTTGTGTCAGCTGCATCTTAGTTCTAATAGTGAAATATTTGCTTTTGAACACTTTAAAGAGGGCATTTGCTGTAGATTTACCCAATGTGGTGCTGTAAGATAAGCACTTGACCTTGACTGCAAGGTCAGTTTGAGCAGCAAGGTAAGCTGTTCAAATTCCCCAACCTCTCCTTGGAAACCCTCTGCAGGGTCGCTATGGGTCAGAATAGATTGAATGGCACTTAACAACAACAACAATTTCCACGGTGTTGATTGTGGATCCAAGTAATATGAAATCCTTGAGAACTTCAATCTTTTTTTCGTTTTTCATAATGTTGTTTCTTGGTCCAGATGTGAGGATTTTTGTTTTCGTTACATTGAGGTGTAATGCATTTATCAGTAAATGCTTCAAGTCCTCTTCACTTTAAGCAAGCAAGGTTATGTCATTAACAGGTTGTTAATGAGTCCCATCAATGCTGATGTCAGGTTCTTTTTTATTCAGATTCTTGGATTATTTGCTTAGTATACAGATTGAATTGTTAAATGCAGTCAAATCATAGAGACACTGTATAGCATTTCCAAGGAATGGGTGGTGGGTTTGAACCATTGACCACATGTCTAGCAGTTTGCCACACCAGTATTTCACATATTGAATAAATATGGCTAAATGATACAACCCTGATTCATACCTTTCCTTTTACTAAACCATGCAGTATCTCCTTGTTCTGTTCTAACAACTGCCTGTTGGTGTGTGTACAGATTTTTCATAAGCACATTTTAGTGTTCTGGAATTCCCATTCCAGATAATGTTATCCATAATTTTTATGACCCACTCAATCTAATGTGTTTTCATACTTAATAAAATACAGGTAGATATCTTTCTGGTATCCTATTTTCTGAATTGGGCTTGAATATCTGACAATTCCCTGTCTATGTAATACTGCAATTATTTTTATTATTATCTTCACCAAAACTTTACTTGAGTATAAAAGTAATGATATTGTTTAATAATTTCCATATTCGATTGGAAAGAAATTGTTTAAAAATAAAACAGTGGGGGGGGAGTTGCTTTTTCAACTCCTTTTCTAATAGGAGGTTATCATTTTGACAATCAAAGTAAGATCTAAGAAAGGAATAGCTGGCCATACACATGATGCCAAAACAGGATGTGTTTTCCTGCTCTTTGGCTTTCCAGAACAAAGACTTCTAACAAGAGGTGATGTTCATCACAAAAGGAATGTGAGAGGAGAGTTGCTGACCTGACCAAAGGACTTCAAGATGAAATTAGTGGAAGGAAGCAAAACATGCTCAGTTTAAACTGAAAAACAAAATGTTTCTAAGCTTCATCATACAGGTTCTATTATGATATTTTCATGAGAAAATAAGAGAGCAGAAGATTAAGATGTTCTCAATGTTCTTGCCTAAGATGCCCATATTCTAGTGCAAGTCAGCCTCTTTCTGCTCTGTTCTCTAGTAGTTGGTCTTTATCAGCTACTTGCAGCATTCCTTGTTGGTGTTCTATGACTGCAGACCCAAAAGGTTTAAGTTCCTGATTCAAATTTGAAGACTTAAAAGGCCAAGACATTTTGGTCCTTATCAAAGACATGCTGGGCCTGGTGGGTCTGCCACCATTGCAGGCTTTCCAATGTCTCTGTTCCTGTTTGTCTTTGTCACCATTAAGACAAGTACCACAGAGTGAGCTTTGGACATCTCTATTATCTGAGTTTTAGCCACATGTCATCTGTGTTTGGAAAATCTACTCATTTGAACTGTGTTTCTTTCATAAATTTTTCTTTTTAGTTGTGTCTGGTTGACTTACCTAATACTTAATCTCTTTTATAACCAGGCACATGATCTGAACCCTAGAAAGTGACTAAATCAGTATTGTGTAGATATTAAGATTATATGATTTGTGGTCAGATTAGCTGGGATGAGATTCCACTCATACCATTTATAAATCCTTTTAAGTATCAAGTTCCTGATTTATATGATATGGTTTATCATGATTATCAGGAGCTCCGGTAGCATAGTGGTTATGAGCCAACCTCTTAATATCACGGTCAGCTGTTCTAAACTACCAATGGTTCCATGGGAGAAAGATGAGGCTTTCTGCTCCTGTAAATATTTACAGCCTTGGAAATCCTATATAGGGTCGCTATGAGTGAGAACCAACTCTATGGCACATAACCACCACCACCATCATAGTAGATATATTAAAGAAGTTGATGCATATAACTTAAATGATGTCAATGACTCACTATTTCTTAGTTCTTATTGCTTTTATTATTACATTCATCTTTTTAGTATTGTCCAAAATATCTTTCTCTATAGCTAGTCAGATGTTGAAAGCCCAGACATGTATGTATGACTTTCTCATTGCTACTTGTAGCCTCACCAACTGGACATTGGTCTATCACTTTGATTTTCTTTTTAAGGTTTTATTGTGAATTGAGTGGAGGTTTACATTCAACAAATCGTACTTCGTTTCATTGCAATGAATACAATATCCTCATGTACCATCAGTATTTACCTCTATTCTTTTTTTTTTTTTTTTAATGTACACATACAAAGTATGAGTGTGTGTAGAGAATCCTAGGTGGTGCTGTGGGTTAATGCTTTAGACTGCAAAGTAGGTTTGAACCACAATGTCAGCAGTTCATGCTCACCAGCCATGACTCAGAAACCCTATACAAGGTTGCTATGGGTCAGAACTGACTTGATGGTGCTTAACAATAACTCTCTCTCTCTCTCTCTCTCTCTCTCTCTCTCTCTCTCTCTCTCTCTATATATATATATATATATATATATATACATAAATATATACGAGGGAATCGCTAATATATATATATATATATATATTCATTCAAATGCCCAAAGGGCACATTTTGCAAGCTAGCCTCCTGCCTGCAGGCACACAACCTTTCTCAGTCCATGGGCCTAGAATCCTCAGCTTTATTATCTCACTATGCTATTGTCTCTTCCACTATCTCTGCTGTCACTACTTTTCTGGTTAGGATCTCATGCTCCACTCGTGCTCTTCCCTCCTGATGGTCCTAAGGTCCTTTGTTCCTGAAATGAAAGATTAACTACTGCCCCCTTTTAGTTTCATATCATCTACATTTACATTTGTGACCATCACATTTGTGACCATCACAATTAGTCCTGGTAACAATAACTAACAATTGAATAAAATCCTATCACCATCATTTCCCCATCCCCTTTTACCAGATTCATCTAGAAAATAGGAAAACTATTCAGCAGGGATTCTACCTTTCCCGCTCCTTCTGAAACTAAGCTCACTCATAAAAGCCTGTAAGCCAATCACTCTGTGCCTTTATAGCCCCCATTTTTGATAGCCAATGTTTAAGTTGCCTGTCTCTATCAACCCAATGTACTGAGGAGACAAGTTTGAGTCTTGGTATGAAGAATCCTTCCATTTCAGTTGAAATTTTGAACAACTGCATCCATAAGCAAAGGTTCGGTCATTTGCAATTTTTCCATTAAGTGATCATCTATCATACTACCACCTATAAGATGCATTCCTATTTCCACATTGTACAGAGGGCTTGTCAATTAGATAAGGGCCACCTAAGAATTTCCTTCTCCCTTATAAATAAGTCTCTACATAGACGAGGGATATTCCATTATTCTGCTGGCCTCATTATGTTAGCTAACAAACATGGGAAAAATAAAATCAATGGGACACTTTCACACATGACAAAAGATAGCATTTCATAATCATCCCTGAGGTTTTAATTAGGTGGTACTAATAACTAGACTGTGACAAGGAAAAAAAAAATACATTCATTTAAGAAGAAAAACATATTATGTTAAGGGTATCAGAAATGTACTCTCAAATACTTGAAGACTTGTCATGGGCATTTAGTAATGTATTTGTTTTGTCTTATTTCAGCTAGCAGAAGTAAGACCAGTGAATAAAAATTATAAGAAAACTAATGTCAACTAATAAAAGAGGAGCTTTCTAACAATTAGTGTTGTTAAAGACTAGAATTACATGGCTCAAAATCTTTGCCTTTCTTCAACATTCTTACAGCAATAACAGCTACACTAAGTAATTATCATGCTAATAATTAATTGCTAACATGAGTGTTGACTACATATCAATCACTATGTGTACTATATGTAATTTCTAATTTGTTTTCACAATAAGTCTTTGTTAATTAGTCTCACTGAATATTCATTCTTTGCAAAGACAGTGAAACTATATTAGATAATATGTTCTGTTTTTTACTATAAGATTTGGATTTTGTATGTTCCAATATTTGCTTGCATTGATTCCCTCAAGTTGGTATTGAAAGCCCTTAATCTATCTTTTTTTATTGAAAATTACAATATAATTTTCTATTTATTTGGCTTCCTTTACCTCCTGTACTTTGTGGGCAGACTCACATTGAATGTTCAATTTGAATTTACCTGTTTGTTCCTGCTAAGAGCATTTGCCATAATACCTCTTTTCTTGACTTTTTCTGGTGAAATTGCTAGGTAATGTATGGGCATTCTTGATGCTTTACTTAACCTTTCCTTCTCCCCCTAAAGTCTAGTATAAGTTTAGCAGCTTGTTCTCTACTTCCTGTCTTCTGCACCTCACTCCGGGCCTTTCAAATTCTATAAGCAAAGTTTGTTTCTAAAGCTGAAAGCATCCCTAGACCAAATGAAAGCTACAGACACAAATATAAAAGCAGATGCTGACTGATACCTTTAAAGCACAAGCCAAAGAGAAGTGCTATATCAGAATAGCACAAATCCCTAAGAGAAGCCAAAACTTCTTTAAAACCTTCAAAGAGTATCCTATTCTCTTCCCAACTAATCTCAAGGCATGCCTGGACATGGTCTGGTTAAAGGAGCAGTTAATAGATGTTCTGAGACCTTACCCACTTGGTGTGGCAGCTACTAGCAGAAGAAAGTTGGTTCAGTGGACAAGGCACTGTACCCACATAGTAGACTGGAGTGCAGTATTCCTCTGTTCCATGTCCCAGGTAACAAGGCCATCACAGTCCTGGATCACCCAGGAGGCTCAGGACTGGGCAACAGTGTGCCTCAACTAATGAGGAAATCCTGAAATGGGCAATGGTCAGAAGTCAAGGAAGGTTAAAGTTTGCCATTTCCATATTTCCAGCTATCAGCATGAGATTTAGAGTTGTTAGAAAAGGATATGAGAATATGGGAATACATCTAGGCATGGTCTCAGATAGACAAGGTCAGATGAATTTGAAATATTGACACAGAATCAAAGTTTTTTTAAAAAAGGTGTTAGTATAAATGGGTACACGGTATAATATAAGTGGGAGGCAAGGGTTTGGGCTTGGGACACAAAGCAGAATCCCAGGGATCATAATCCAGAGCTAACCACAGTCTCTGTCTTTCTCTATCTCAGCACTTGGTCCTGATAATGGGGCTTCTGCGGAAACTGACTAAACTTGAATCTCACATGAGCTGATTTGTTTAGACAATCTTTTGTAGAGGTTGGGAGCATGGACTCTGGAGTCATATCGCCTAGTAGATTCCAGTTCTGAAATGTACTTGTTAGGTGGTCTCAGGCAAGATACTTAACCTCTCTGTAGCTCAGATTGTGTATTTGATAAATACAAATAATAAAAGTATATAAAGAACCAAAAGGATCCCTTATGGCACAGTGGGATAATCATTGGACTACTACTGCAAGGTTGATGGTTCAAATCACCAACTACTTTATGGGTGAAAGATGAAGTGGTCTGCTCCACAAGTAGTTCTACTCTTTCCTATATGGTCACAATAATTTGGAATTGACTCATTGGCAGTGGGTTTTGGTAAAGAGATAAGGTTGTGCAATTGTTAAGCACTTAACTGCTAACTAAAAGTTGGCAGTTTGAACCCACTCGGCACCTACATGGGAGAAAGACCTGGGAATCTGGTCTCCAAAAGATTATAGTCACAAAAACCCTAAAGATAATTCTACTCTGTACCAAGGGGTTGAAAATGACACCTAACCAAAACAAATATCAAAAGGTTGTTTGGGGCTTAAATGGGTTGATGTATTTAAAGGTTTGAGAGCAATGCCTGAACAATAGTTATAAGTGGTAGCTATTACATTCAAAAAGGGAGCAGCTTCTGCTTGGTCATAGTACAAATGTCCATGTCATAGTGTGGTAATGGTGAGGATGGGGGTGATTGCTTGCAAGCACGTTGTCATCAACTAACTACCTGAATTTCATCCCTTCTCAGGATCTTCTCCACACCAGTTAGATATTTGCCACCTCTTTGCATTTTTGAGTACTCTGGGAAACATGACTTAAGAGATTTCTCTGAAGGAGATCAAATATGAGGGAATCGCTAATGAACAGGTGGAGAAGAAGAATATGAGGGAGTCACTAATGAACAGGTAGGTCTCTCAGAAGGACCCACACTCTTGATTGTGTCAAAGAGATACAGTCCACTCTAGTCACCATAGATGTTGATTAATGTGGGATTTAAATATAAACATCCACTCCTATATCTTCTAACCAGTCACGTAGGAGCCAATGTGATTTAGCTGAAAGAACACATGCACAGCTTAAAATCCAAATCCTCTGTAACTGGGTATCTTTGGACCAGTTACCTCATCTTTCTAAAATGTCATTTCCTTGTCTGTCAAATTAATTTAGCATATATTATTTTCTAGAGTGCTTGTGAGAATTAAATTATATTAGGTGTACAGGGTTAGTATTATGGTTTTGTTGTTGTTGTTAGGTGCTATTGAATCGGTTCCTACTCAGAGTGATCCTATGCACAACAGAACAGAACACAACCTAGACTGAAACCATGCTCACAATTGTTATATTTGAACATATTGTTGCTGTTATTGTACAAATCCATGTCTTTGGGGTCATCCTATTTTTCACTGACCCTCCACATTTCCAAGCATTATATCCTTCTCCAGGAACTGATCCTTTCTGACAACATGTTCAAAATATGAGAGATGAAGTTGTGCCATTATTACTTCTAAGGAGCATTCTGGTTTTACATCTTCCAAGACATACTTGTTTGTTCTTCTGTCAGGCAATCATACTGTCAATATTTTGCTTCAACACCATAATCCAAATATATTGATTCTTCTATAGCATTCCTTATTCATTATCCAACTTTCACATTCATATGTAGTTGTTAACTGCCTTCTTGTCAGTTCTGACTCACAGCAACCCTATATATGGTTTCCAAGGAGCAGCTGGTGAATTTGAACTGCCAAACTTGTGGTTCAAATGGACCTTGCAGTCCAGTGCATTATCCCACAGTGCCACACTAAGACTCCACACATGCATATGAGGCAATTGAAAATATCATAATTTGGCTCAGGCACACCCGAGTCTGCAAAGTGACATCACTGCTCTTTACCACTTCCAAGAGGTGTTTTGTAGCAGATTTGCAAAATGCAATGGATCCTTTGACTTCTTGACTGATGCTTCCAAGAGTGAAGATTGTAGATCTAAGTAAAATGAAGTATTTGACAACTTCTATCATTTCTACCAGTATCATGATGTTAATTATTGGTTCTGTTGTAAGGATTTTAATTTTCTTTACATTGAGGTGCAATCCATGCTGAAGACTGTAGTCCTTAATCTTCATCAGTATTTCAAGTTATCTTCACATTCAGCAAGCAAGGATATGTCATCTGCATATCAAAACTGTAAATGAATCTTCCTCTAGTCCTTATGCCACGTTCTTCTGAACATAATTCAGTTTCTTGGATTATTTGCTCATCATATAGATTGAATAAATATGGTGAAAGAATACAACCCTAGCACATACATTTCCTGATTTTAAACCATTCAATCAGTATCTCCTTCATTTCTTCCAACAACTGCCTTTTGGTCTATGTACAGGTTCCTCATGAATACAATTATATACCCTGGAATACTCATCCTTTCTAATAGTATCCACAGTTTATATTCTAAATTGTTGAATGCCTTTGCATAGAGAATAAATAACAAATAAGCATCTTTCTGGTATATTTTTGCTTTCAGCCAAGATCATCTGACCTCAGCAATGATATCCCTAGATCCATGTATTCTCCTTATTCTGGCTCGAGTTTCTGGCAGCACTTTGTGAATGTACTGCTGCAACTGTTTTTTTTTATTATCTTCAGCCAAATTTTATTTGCATGTTATATTAAGGATTATTGTTGTGAAGTGCCATCGAGCTGATTCTGACCCATATTGACCCTGTATAGGGTTTCTAAGGAACAGCTGGTGAGCTTGAACCACCAACCTTGCAGTTCAAATAGCTTTACACTCTGGTGCATTAACACCCAGTGCCACACCAGGTGTCCCAATATTAAGGATAGTGTTTTATTATTTCCACATCCCATTGAGTCACCTTTGTTTAGAATGGACACAAATATGAATCTCTTCCAGTGAGTTGGCTAGGTAGCTGACTTCCAAATTTGCCCACATAGATGAGTCAGAGTCTTCTGCACTGCATGTTTGTTTAAACATTTCAATTTGCATCCTGTCAATTCCTGGAGTCTTGTTCATACCAATGGCTTCAGTGCAGCTTGGACCCCTGGTCTTGTTATGGCTGATGATATTGAGTTTCTCTGTAATCTCTTGAAACAAAGGTAGTCCTGCATATTCCGTCTGATGAGGTCCACACATACATTAGCCACTATGCTTTTTTTAAAAATGTATTTACCGTGAATAAGTCCTTGATCTTGCAAAAATTCTATAACGTGATCTCTAGCATGCCATCTACAGCATCATTGTCTTTTCACTGAGGTCATATCTTCCAAAGAATGATCCTTCCCCTTTTTTTCCAACTTTTGCATTTCAATCACCAGTAATTATCAATATATATTGATTGCATGTTTGACCAGTTTCAGGCTGAAGCAGTTGGTAGAATTTTTCAATTTTTTCATCATAAGCTATAGTGTTTGGGGCATAAATTTGAAGAACAGTGGTATTAACTGGCCTTCCTTCTAGGTATTTAGATATTATTCTCTCACAGACAGCATTTGACCCTATTCCTCATCAGTTTGTAGTTAGAAGCTTAGTAAGCCATATGATTGTCTGATTCAAAATGCCAGTCCATTTTAGCTCACTAGTGCCTAGGTTATTGATCTTTATGTTTTCCATTTCATTTTTGATGACTTCCAATTTGCCTAGATTCATACTTCACACATTTCATGTTCTGATTATTAATGGATATTTGCAGCTGTTTCTTCTGATGTTCTTTTCATGTTAAGCAAATGATGGTCCTGAAAGTTTTGTTCCATCCATGCCATTAAAATCAACTCTGATGAATAGGCAGCTCTTCCTATGTCATATTTTGATTGCTTTCCAATCAACGGAGTCATCTTCCAGCACTATATCTGACAATATTCTGGTATTATTCACACTTCACAGGAGAAAAATGAGGTGTTCTTTGTTCACAAAGATTTACAGGCTTGGACACCTATACAGGGTTGCTATGATTCAGAACAGATTTTGTTGCACTTAACAATAAGAATAGCATATCTGGCAATGTTCCAATGCTATTCATAAGGTTTTCAGTGATTTACTCATCTGTCAGTTTGTTGTACTGTTGTGGCTTGCATGTTGCTGTGATGTTGAAAGTTATGCCACCGGTATTTTAAATATCAGCAATGTCATCCATGGTGAATAGGTTTTAGCTGAGCTTCCATACTAGGACAGACTGTGAAAACTGAGAGACAGACTCATTCTGAATGTTTACCCACTGAAAACCTTATGAATAGCAGTGTAACATTGTCAAATACAGTGTTGTAAGATGAAGACATTATTAATAGCACCAGAATACTGTCAGACATATTTCTGGAAGATGAGTCACTCAGGTCAGAAGGCACTCAAATATGAATGGGGAAGAGCTGCCTTTTCAAAATAGAGTTGGCAATGATGATGCAAATGGAGTAAAGATTTTGGGAGCTTCATTTACTGATGGGGCAAAACTCAAAATGAGAAGAAACAGCTTTAAACATCCAAAAATAATCAGAACAATGACTGTTGTTGTTGTTAAGTGCCATCAAGTCAATTCCGACCCATAGCGACCCTGTATAGGGTTTCCAAGGAGTAGCAGGTGAGCTTGAACCACTGACACTGCAGTTCAAACAACTTTGCAGTCTGACGCATTAGCCCACAGTGCCACACCAGGACTCGGAACAATGACTATACAATATATGAATCTAGGAAAATTGGAATTTGTAAAAACTGAAACATAATACATAAATATCACTATCCTAAGCATTAGTGAGCTGAAAATGGACAGGTATTGGCCATTTTGAATCTCAGAATCATGTGTTTTACTATGCTGGGAATGACAAGTGCAAAAGGAATGGCATAGCATTCATCCTCAGAAAGAATGTTTCAAAATTTATCTTGAAGTACAATGCTGTCTGTGATAGGATGATATCCATGCACCTATAAGAAAGATGGGTTAATGTCGGGGTTTTCCCTCGACATAGTTGTCACGAGTGTTTGGTTC
>NW_006409007.1:974209-976485 GCF_000296735.1 Chrysochloris asiatica | reverse complement strand
GTCAAATATGTTCAACATTTATCAAACTGAAAGAGCTAAAGAAAAATTTCAAGCCTCAACTTGAAATATTGAAGGATTCAAGGGGCAAAATATTGAATGATGCAGAAAGTATCACAACAAGATGGATAGAGTCACTGTGCCAAAAAGAAACGGTCTATATTCAACCATTTCAAGAGGTAGATTTCATAAAAAACAATGGTACTGAAGTAAGAAGTACAAGCTGCACTGAAGGTATTGTTGAAAAATAAGGCTCCATGAATTGATGGGAAGTTGGCTGAAAGATGTTTATGTGTGCTTCTCTGACTATGCAAAGGCTCTCTACTGTGGGGATCATGACTAGCTCTGATTAGCATTGGAAAAATGGTTGTTCCAGAATACATTATTTTGCTACTGAGAAACCTGTACGTAGATCAAGAGGCATCATTCAAATAGAAAATGGAGATACTGAATGTTTTAAAATCAAGAAAGTATATAGGCCTATATACTTTAACCATATTTTTCAATCTGTATGCTGAATAAATAATCTGAGAAGCTGGATTATATGAAGAAGAAAATGGGACAAGATTGGAAGAAGACTCATTAACAACCTGTTCTATGCAGATGATGCAATGTTGCTTGCTGAAAGCAAAAATGAATTAAAATATTTATTGATGAAGATCAAAGACCACTACCTTCGATATGGATTGAACCTTAATGTAAAGAAAACAAAAATACTTACAGCTGGACCATTAAATAACATCATTATAAATAGAGAAAAGATTGAAGTTGTCAAAGACTTCATTTTATTTGGATTAAAAAAGCAACACTCATGGAAGCTAGCAGCCAAAAAATCAAATGACATATTACATTAGCCAAATATGCTGCACCAGACCTCTTGAAAGTGTTCAAGAGAAAAGAGTTCAAGGACTAAGGTGTACCTGACCCAAGTCATACTGCATGTGAAAGTTGGACAGTGAATAAGAAAGACCATTGAAGAATTGATGCACTTGAGTTGAAGTGCAGGAGAAGAATAATAATGAAAATATCATGGACTGCCAGAAGAACAAACATATCTATGTTGGATGAAGTACAGCAAGAAACCAGAATGGCCAGACTTTGTTTCTTATACTTCAGACAAGTTATCAGTCGGTACCAGTCAACGTAGAGGACATCATTCTAGTTAAAGTGGAGGGTCAGTGAAAAAGAGAAAGATCCACAATTAAATGTGTTGGCACAGCAGCAGAAGAAATAGTCTTAAGTACAACAATTGTTTTGAGGTGATGCAGGACAGGACAATAATTCATTCTATTGTGCATAGTGTCTCTATGAGTCACAGCCAACTCGTCATACTTAACAGCAACAACAACTATAACCATTAATAAGTAGTCTTCCTCTCCTTTGTGCTACTATGCCTAACTCTGTAAACTTGGCTGAAACCTGTCCCCATGGATGACCCTGATTGTATTTAATAAAACTCCTGTGGCATAACTACAAGCTATATAGCAAAATATGAGACACCACAGTAGAACAAATTGTCACACAGTGGTGAGGCTAGTATTATTATACTTGCTTATTATAGAGTCCTCCATATCCTTCTATTTTATTATTATTTTATACAGATGTTATAGGAGCATACGCTATTCTTTTAGGTCCATGCTTCCCTGTAACAAGGTGTTGGTAAAAACACCCTGAAACCTGCATTTGGTTAAATAAAGACAATTTTTATCCACAACACTCACTGGCTGAGTGCTTCACATTTCCACTGGTTTCTTAGGCATTAACTGAAAGATACTATGTACAATTAGGGAAAGTCTACTTAAATGATGAAAGAGGTGAAGAAATTGACAAAAAAAGAAACTTGTTATAAATCAAGGGCACAGAAATAGGTGTATGTTGTTGTTATTGTTGTTGTTGTTGTTGTTGTTAGGTGACATCGAGTTCATACTGACTCATAGCAACATTATTTACAACAGAACGAAACACTGTGTGGTGCTGGGCCAACCTCACAATTGTCATGATTGTTCACATTGATGCTGCCACTTTGCCAGTCCATCTGAATGGAGGTCTTCCTCTTTTTCTCTGACCCTCCACCTTACCAAACATGATATCCTTCTCCAGTGACTGGACCCTCCTGATAATACGTCTGAAGTATGACAGACGAAGTTTGGCCATCTTGGCCTCCCAGGAGCACTCTGGCTGCACTTCTTCCAACACAGATATGTTGGTTCTCTTAGCAGCCCACGGCACTTACAATATTCTCCTCCAACACCATAACTCAAATGCACCAATTCTTCTAC
>NW_006409007.1:960698-972064 GCF_000296735.1 Chrysochloris asiatica | reverse complement strand
CTGGCATAGTAAACCATGTGTTTGTCAGATTCAAAATGGCCAATACCAGTCCATTTCTGCTCATTAATGCCTAAGATATCAATGTTTACACATTCCATTTCATTTTTTACTATTTCCAAATTTCCTGGATTAATACTTATTACATTCCATGTTCCAATTATTAATGAATGTTACAGCTGTTTCTTTTCATGTTGAGTTCTGCCCCATCAGCAAATGAAGGTCCTGTGTGCTTTACTCCCATGGGCTTTACTCCATTAGCGTCATTACGATCAACTAGGTGTATGTTGTTGTTGTTCTTCTTGTTGTTGTTAAGTGCCGTTCCAACCCATAGAGACCTGGTACAGGGTTTCTGAGGAGCAGCTGGTGAGCTTGAACCGCCAACCTCACAGTTCAAATACCTTTACAGTCTGGCGCATTAACCCACAGCACCACAGCAGGACTCCAAACTAGGTATATGAAAACTATTTATTAGGCTTTACTATATAAAAATGAAGGGCACCTCTTAATCAGTAAAGTGATTACTAAAAAATAATAAAATTTAATGCACAGTGGGAAGCAAACTTGTATAATTAATTCTCCCCAGATGTGGAAAAGGATAAAGATTTAATAAGAGTGAAATAGACTTATTGATTTGTTGTGGAGGGAGATAAAGTTATGAAGTTCATATTTAATTCAATGATAGCATCCCTGTGAGACAGAATATTGTTTATGGGTCCCTGGACTGTTGCAGTACCCATCCTTGAATGCTTTGGCATAAAAAGGGGAAATATCCATAGAATACCCAGGACTGTTGTATCCATTAAGAACACAGTATAGAGTTGTGTCAAAGAACATGGATTCTGGAATGTGATTGCTTAAGTTTATATCAAACTACAACATTTATTTCTTACTCCATATTTCAAGGTGTCTAATTTCTCTGCTTCAGTGTCCACGTTAAGTGACATCAAGTTGGTTCCTGCTCACAGTGACCTTATATGATGTTTTCAAGGCTTTATATCTTTGCATAAGCAGAAAGCCTCATCTTTCTATAATAGTAATATCTACCAAGGAGATCCCAACCTCAAGGTCAGCAGTTCGAAACTACCAGTGGCTCAGAAGGAGAAAGATGAGGTGGTCTGCTCCCTTAAAGATTTACAGCCTCAGAAACCCTGTGGAGGGTCACTGTGAGTTGGAACCGACTCCATGATACTTAACAACAACAACAACCTTATGTTGTTAAATGCCATAAGTTGGTTCCAACCCATAGAGACCTTGTTTGTGTAGGGTTTCCAAGGAGCAGCTGGAGAGTTTGAACTAACGACCTTGTGGTTCAAACCAACTTTTCAGTCCAGTGCATTAACTCACTGCACTACACCAGGACTCTATTAACCTACTCTGCTACACCAGGACTTAAAAAAAAAAAAAAAGAAAAGAAAAGAAAAAAGACTAAATGAACTATTTTGTGTAAGGATTTTACCATAATTTCTAGTTTGTAATGCAAATCTGGCAAATGTTAACAATTATTGTTATTGTTTTTGCTGTTATAATTAAGCAACTAGAAATATACCCTGTTGAGTTTAATTTCAGAGTGTACTGGGAAAGGTAGAATACCTAGTCTTTTCTAGACAGGTCTGGTGTAAAGTGATAGGGATAAGATTCTTATAAATTAATTGTGAGGATTTGGTATCATGATTAATTGCGATTGTCACAACTGTAAATATGGAAGTTTTGTAACATAAAGGGGGGAATAGTTAATCTTATATTCCAGAAACAGAGGACCCAGTATCATCAAGGGTGAAAAGCATGAGCAAAATGCATAACCTTATCTGGAGAAGCAGTGACACCAGAGATGGAGACATAGATGAGGACATGGAGAGAGAGTATCTGAAGACTCTAGACTTATGGAGAGAAATACTGCTTGTGGCCAGGAGGCAGGCTTGCAGAATGTGCCCTTTTGTTGTTTAAATGCTTATATATTCCTGAGTGTTTTGGTGTACATCCCACCAAGAAAAAAAAAAAAAATTAAAAAAAAGAGAGAGAGAGAAGGATTTACACTGGAGGAGCTAAAGGGCAGCAGAACATTCTCAGCCAAAGAAACAGTGAGACTGAAGTCCTGGTGATGAGTGGATATGGGACTCTACTGAAGGAAGCAAGCAGTCCTATTTGAAGAGATCATTTTGTAAACAGATAAGATAGAAGCCATACTAAAAAGATGGACAATTGAAACTGTCTTTGCAACATGTATTTTGATTATCTTTCCCTTTATTGTCATTATCTGTCACTAGAGTGTCATGGTGGTTGTATGCTGTAGAGTCAGTTCTGACTCACAGTGACCCCATATAGGGTTACCAAGGCTGTACATCTTTATGGAAGCAGAAAGTCTCACCTCTCTCCTGCTGAGCATCTGGTAGATTTGAACTGCTGACCTTGGAGTTAGCAGCCCAAATTGTAACCCACTATGGGGCTCAGGATCCACTCAATTCATATTTCAACATGTAGCAGGGTTTTTTTCAGAGTCTACCCTTATCGGTTCTGGGACCGTTTTTCTTCTACTTACATCCCTCATCTCCTTCTTCCCATCTTCCTATTTCATGATCTTTTCTGTTCCTCCTTCTCTTTCCCAGACATTTCTGGATGGCATAACTTGAGGCTAAGGAGTTAAGTGCTATCTTCAAATTATTCAAGTATTTAGTAGCAAAACCATGATTTAATAAGGTGTCTAAAATTTTCACCTTTTTGTTAATGAGTACAGCTATACAATTCAGGAAAAAGAAAAGAGAAGAAATATATCTTGTTGCTATTTAAAATACCTGTGGCATAGTGATAAGCATCATAGCAACACACAAGACACCACAGTACAACAAACTGAAAGACAAGTGGTGGGGCTAGTATTATAGTGCTTCCCAACAGTACACTCCTCCATTTCATAGGACAGTTTATCAAACACATAAGATAATCACTTCATACCAGGGCAGATAACATCATATCTCAACATGGAGTTGATAACTACATCATAACTGCTAAACTACTAAGAATTCTGGCTCAGCAAAGTTGACACAAAACCTTAACTATCATAGTCTACCCCCTGTTAACTTGATACCTGTATGTATCTCCATAAGCCATACAAAATCTCTAAATAAATGCAAATTTTAAATTCATACTTGTGCCTAAAATGATACTGCAAACATGTACAACTAAAAACACACCTATCCCATTATATTATCCCCAAATTCTTCTAAGCCTAAATTCCAATCTAGGACAAAGTTCCTTTTTGTCTTGTGAATCTAGAATATGATCACTTGAACATCCTTCCAAATTCAATGGTTGAACAGATAAAAGGTAGACTTTTCCATTGTAAGTGGAAGCAATTGGAAGGGAAGAGGGATAATCGTCATCAAGCAAGTTAAAAATCCATCAGAAAAATTTGTATTAACTCTCAAGGCTTGAAAATAATCCTCTGTTCTCTAAAACCTGTAGGCAATGGATCATACCTCCATAATCTGGATGCTGGCCATACACTCCAGATTCTGGGTAGAAGCCCCTCAACCCTGGGCTTCAGCTCTGCCTTCCAGGCCCACTAGAAAGGAAAATCTGCTCCCTCAGCTCTGGGAAGCCCCATTCTTCTAGTTCATCTAAATGGTGACCATACTCCCTTGGCTCTGGCAGGTCCCTTTCTTCTGCCCTCTCTGATATGGTAATCCTGCCCACTCAGCTTTGGGCAGAAGCCCATAGTAATGGCAGCCCCACATTACAGAACTGAGTTAGTGAAGAAGATCCTACTCTTTGAAACTTATCAAATTGTGGCACCACCAAAAGAAATTCCAGAAGTCATGGTTCTACCCTGAGAGTCCAGAAATCATGGCCCTGCCTTTTGAGTCTAAGGAAATTCTGCTTCCCATGTTCCATATTTCAACTTCTCATTCCTAGTTCCTTAATCTCCAGAAAAGGCCAAGCTAGTCTCTGCTGTGCTCAAGCAAGTGCCTTAAATTCTTTAGTTCCACTGATATATTTACTCAGAGGCACCCCACTCCACAAACAAGCCTTAACTGGAAGGTATTCAGCTCTCTTGCTGCATGGGTTAGAGAGCCTAATTTCACCAACGAGAGTCTACAAACACTCCACATTGTGGTTGAAATCAACTTTGCAGTCCAGTGCATTATCCTGCAGTGCCACATCAGGGCTCCTCAAAACTCTTTACGTCATCTGATAAATGCTCAAAGAACACTGCACTTGACTATAAGCCTCAGCTAATAAGCACTCAGTTCTAGCTCCATGGTACAGCAAATCTATCTCCTCAATAAAGTGCCTGGAACACCTCACTACCAGCAAACTCCTGCCCAAATACATGAGGCCTTGACTTGTTCTATTGCCAAGAAGTGCAACTCCCTGTCTCATGCTTTGGCTCTTGGTTTTGCTGCAATTCCTCTGGCACTTCTCTGATGTCACAGAGTTCTGTTTCTTGGGTGAATTTCCCATGAATGAAGGAGGTTTAAACTGAAAGGCTCTTGGGGTCTAATGGATGCACTCCATCATGATTCTTCCTTGATGGTAGTGAGATCACCCTCCTTTTTCTGATACTAGTGAGATTCTCCCCCCCACTCCACAATCCTGCTTCTGAAATGGCTATTTTTTTTTAATCCACCTCTTCACAATTAATATTGTGAATAATGTCTCACAATTGAATCATGTAATCTTATTGGCATCTCCTCCTACCTTCTCTTACCCAGACCCACCAGGAAAAAGTCCTTTGGTGAGAGCTACAAAGACATGACTATAAGAGACAAAGTAAATAATTCACTGCATTGCAATTATATACTATACTTCTGACCAAGAAGATACAAGTCTGCCTCCCAGGAACTCCAGGGAGGCTGTTGATTCTCTTGATTAAAGAGAAAGGCACAGCTTCAGTCTGAATATGAATGTTGCATTTAATAATGCAACATCAATCTTACTCCATGGAAGAAAGAGCTAATGAACTAATGTCAGAAAAATCTCCATCCATAAGAAAACACTTAACAACCCTGATTCATGCAGTTACTGAAACAATGTAAGGAAAATTCCAATTTAGCTTCTTATATGAGAAATCTAAATCCTCATTTCCTTAAGATATTAAGGTTTTCTGTTATTTGCAGCCAAATGCATTCCTAACAGGTGAATACATAGAAAATCATTCTCATAGGAAGGAAAATAGTGGGTCAGAAAGTATATTCTTTGAGGATGAAATATTTCCCATGAATGACGAACCAGAGGATGGAGAGAAGGGATCCATCACTCCTTGATTTCTTGGCATGCAATGTATAGGCATTTTACAAGAGTTGTCTCATGGACTTCTCAACAACTTATACTATTTATTTTGCTATTTTGCAGATGGTAAGAGTAAAGAACACAGAGGTTGTATAACTTGCTCAAAATCACAAAACTAGTAAGGGGTGGTGCCAGAATTACAACTCAGAATTACATTATGTTGAAGCATATACATAAATGCTTGCTTTCTATCATTGTTGTTGTTAAATGCTGTGGAGTTAGTCTAACTCATAACAATCCTGTATAGGATTTTCAGATAGTGTTGAGTGGATTTAAACCACTGACCTTGTGGTCAGAAGTCTAGTGATTATCCTAAGTACCACACCAGGGCTTCTTCTTTTCCAAGTTATTATTGTTAAGTGACGTGGAGTCACTTTCAACACATAGTTGTCCTGTATAGCAGGGGTGGGGAATCTTTTTTCTGCCAAGAATCATTTGGATATTTTAGCATCATTTGTGGGATGTACAAACTTACTGTACTATAAAAAATAGATTGCTACATTTGGTTGAACATTTAATTAACTCACCTCTAATTTGATGGCTGGAACTACAGTTGCCTTGGCAGGACATACCCCACCCGATATACCCCACCCCTGCTGTATAAGATTTCTGAAGAGAGGCTGATGGATATGAGCTGTCAATCTTGCAGTTCAAGCCCATCGTGTGGTCCAGTGGTTTATCTTACAGAGCCACACCAAGATTCCACTTCTTCTTTTCAATAATATAGCTTAATAGACACAAACCTTATGTAAGAGAAAGACATAGACCCATGAAATAAATGCCTGGAGTTAGTTGACCAGCTCTTCTAAGAATGGGGCATGAGAGGTCACTTATTACTGGAAAATGTTATTTATACCGAAATTTCCTCAACAAACTTTATAAAACACAGGATTGGTATATCTACAAAAATAATTAATTGTTCTCAATTTATGTTACTGTCCTCAGAACCATTTTACTAACCTACTTACCTCCCAACTTCTTTCTGGAAACCACACTTTTCCTGGTACCTCCAGTAGATGTGTTCTTCTCTGAATAACAGAATTCACATTCCTGGAGGCTTCATACCGAGATTTCCTTAAAGTCACAAGAACATGATTTCAACAGTGGAATGATGTCAACCAACTGAGGAATACAAACGGGAACATACAGAAAAACCCAAGAGATAGTGTGTCTGAAAAACCACACTGTTATTATTAAAACTCAGCAAGCTTCTCAGGATAATAGACTTGGGGCCAGCATAGAGATGACACAAGATTCTTTCTCCCAGGTGGTCTGATACTATTCTCATTCTGGGAAACAGATGCTCCAGAGGAAAGACAGCTGACAGCACTCAAGGTCCTACTTTATATGTGTGTTTGTGGTGTCTTTCTCAGTCAGAGCACTGAAGATTAACAATGCATTTATTTTGTTTTTGATTAGAGCTAGGAATTGTAGGTGGTGAACTCTGTCAAGTACCAGTGGGAGTGGAATTATTTTGTCAGGACAAAATCCAAGCAGAGTCTGCCAGGTTGTAACTGGAGACTCCCAGCATTATAATACCATCTCAAACTCAGGGTCAGCTCCGCAATTGTACTTGCCAGGATGCCAGAACACACCCTTTCAAAGTGAAGCTGACTACCAGCTCTCCTCTTCTTTGCTTAGTGCCTGGATCCAGCATATGGCCTTTACTCAGACCTCCTGCCCAGAAGAGAGCCACACTTATTTTTGTTCTCATCTGGCACTGCCTGACTTCCAATGTGTTATGCTTGGCAGGATCCTAGCATAGCTTTAGGGTTCCCTCACTCCAGTAGTCCAGGATCCATCTTCAATAATGATTTTGGGAAATACAAACAACAGGGTGGGCCTAAATGTGAAAGCTTCAATATTATAAAATATTTGAAGAGTGGTTCAAAGATTCCCCCTGTGACAACCCAGATGGATAACTCTGGTAGCTCCTAAGCATGTGTAGACATCACAGTTAATGTTCTGGGTTCCAGCAGGCAGTCTAGCAAACCTAAGTCAACTTTGAATTGAATTGTGTCTCCCAAAAACATGTGCTGTAATCCTAACCCCTATGCCTATTGACCTAAATATCTTTAGGGTGCAAATTTTTATGTTAATAAGGCCACAACAGTGTAGAGTGTGTCTTAAACCTAATTATTTTTGAGATATAAAAAGAGCATATTAGGCACAGCAACAATTAAAGACACAGGGGAAAAAAGTGCTATCTGAAAATGATAAAAGCAGCTGCATTTACAAGGCAAGAAATCATCCAGGAATTCCAAGAATTTTTGGCAGTTAATAGAAGCTAATATGGAGTCCTGGTGTGGCACTGTGGATCAATGAACTGGACTTCAAAGTTTGTTTGAACCACAAGGTCAGTGGTTCAAGCTCATCAGCTGCTCCTTGGAAACCCTATGCAGGATCGTTATGAGTTGGAACCAACTTGATGGCACTTAATAATAACAAGAACAACTAGAAGCTAATATAGAGAAGGACATACCTCATGGAGACACACTCTGTTTTCAGATTTTTATCCTCCTGAGCATAGGACTACTAGCCAGAATATTGGTGGTGCAGTACCCAGAGGTACTTTGGAATATAGTAGGCCTGACTATCTGCTTTGAAAGGGACCATAATTCTACTTTATACAAAGAGAGTTATCAGGAGTCTAAATCTCCACTCACTGGAAATGAATAAGAGCATCCTAAACTGTGCAAAAACAAATTTCTATTATTTATGGGGAGGCAGGGCTTTTCAGTAGTGATGGTGGATGGGGAGAAGTGCAGTGAGGACCTCCACCACCAGTGGCATAGAATACCAGATGAAGCAGGTTTAGGGGACAATCCCAGAACTCTGAAAAACATATAAAGGAATATTTAGAAAGTTTGAAGGCTTACAGCCAGTGGAATTTGTAACAGAAGCAAGAAAACTGGTGTTTTATGATCAGCCAGTCTCAGTGGCTCCTGGAGCAGCCATCATGGGTGAGATGGAGCAGAGGAAGGATGTGAGCAGTGCTCCTACCATGGACATAAGACCCATCTTTGGAGATAAAGGTATGGATATATATATATATATATATATATATTTTTTTTTTTCTCTGTTCATTGATTTCTTGCTATCTGCATACCTCCATTCTGGTGACTAGAGTGGGTCCCTGAATGAATGAACACCCCCAACACCAGAGGGTTCTACTACACATGCACACAGATCTGTTCAGCAAAATCCAAGAAGGAGAAAGTTTCCACTTAAAACCAAATGGCAGTGCAAAATGGCTACAGCCGGCCCTGATCTGTTAATCACTAGGAAAAGTGCCTGAATGGGGGTTGTGGAGTGGGAGAGAGACAGGCTGAAAATAAACAGGCTTAAAAATTAAATTCTGAGGTATGTCATAACAACCAAGAATGATATCTTGACATTTCTCAGGAAGCCTTGAAAGCATGATGTCAAGAGAGGGATGGTACAGTCATACTCATATTTTCATTCAGAATTTTCATTTTTCTCTTCTCTCTTTTCTGAGATTATAGACTATAGTATCCAATCTGTCTTTTTTGCTGCTACTGTTTTGGTTTACATCCTTTTCTACTTATAGACGGCTCTTTCTCTCCCTATATTACCAAAGAAGAGACAGCAATGTGTATTTTATGCACACCCTATAAAATCTCATTCTGCAGGCATGAGCCAATACCATCTGCTATACACCTGATAGGCAGCCAACACCTGCTACAGTTACACTGAGTTCAGTAATAAGAAGTGTGAAAAGGGAAGCCCATCTCCTGATCACATCTACCTGGAGGCAAGCAGAAAGCATAATAACACATTGGCATACATTCGTCTAATTATTGAGGTCACAGTTATCTACTGAAGATGCCGAAGAAACAGATAACCATATTGGCATATGTCCAGAAACAAAATGAAATGACTGAGAAAAATTAGCAGAAAATAGACTTAAATATCACATTAGAAGGAGGTCAGGCTTTGGAAATGCCTGAGAAGGAATTCAGAAAAATGATGTTGAGATATCCAAACATTTCACAGAGGTTTTGAGAATAATAAGGAAGATGTTAGGAATGTGGTACAGGAACAATCAAATAAGATGAATACAGAATTGGAAAATATTCAAAACCTACAAAAAGAGGTACAAATGATTAATAATAAAATTTCAGAAATGGACAAAAAAAAAATGGGCAAAAGAGTAGAAATGAAGAGATGGAAGCCAGAACTAGTGATCTGGAAGACAAATCTCTCAATATTGATAAGAAAGAAGAGCAAGCAGAAAAAAGAATAAAAAATTCTGAAGAAAGTCTAAGATTCATGTTGGACAACATGAAGAGGAATAACTTAAGAATTGGTGCCATTCTGTAACAGGAAGAATCACAAAAGTCCACAAAGGAGATAGTTGAGAGTTTCTGTAAGAAAATTCCTTAACATATTGAAAAATGAAAAGATAAGCATTCAAAAAGCTCAATGAATCCCAGGAAGGATAGATCCCAAAAGAAAATCATGAAGACCTATCATAAACAAGCTCTCCAAAATCAAAGACAAGGAAAGAATCCTGAAAGCAGTTAGGGAAAATAGAAGTGTTACTTACAAAGGCAAACAAATAAGACTAAGCTCTGATCTCTCATCAGAAACCATTCAGGCAAGAAGGCAATGGGGAGACATATATAAAATGCTGAAAGAAAGAAAGAAACAAACAACAACCTGCCAAACAAGAATCGTCTACCCAGAAAAGTTGTCAATCAAATACGATGGTGTAATAAAGACATTCCAGGATATTAACAGCATCCAGAATCTTCAGAGGTAGAAAATTCCCACTTGAAAGGACAATCAGATCATTCTGGGGTGGCTACAACAGAATAAACTTCTTGAAGGAAAGACTGACAGGAAAAATAAAAACCAATATAGGCAGACTGACTGATTGCTACAGGAACAATCAAACAACATAGATACAGCATTGGTAACAATCCAAAACCTACAGAAAGAGGTCCAAACAATCAATAACAAAATATCAGAAATAGGAGCCACCCTGAAAGGGCAGAGGAGTAGAATAGATGGAATGGAAGGAAGAATCAGTGAGCTGGAAGACAAGTCTTTCAATACGATTAAGATAGAAGAACAAACCCAAAAACGGGTAAAAAATTCAGAGGAAGGTCTAAGATTCATTTTGGACAACATAAAGAGGAATAACCTAAGAATTATTGGCATTCCAGAACAAGAAGAATCACACAAGTCCACAGAGGAAATAGTCAAAGAACTACTGGAAAATAAATTCTCTAATATCCTCAAAAGCGAAAAGACAAACATACAAGAAGCCCAATGAAGTCCAGGAAGGGTGGACCCCAAAAGAAAATCACCAAAATATATCATAGTCAAGCTCTCCAAACTCAAAGACAAGGTGCTTTTTCTGAAAGCATCAAGAGAAAACAGAAGGGTCACATACAAAGGCAGGCAAGTCAGACTAAGCTCAGATCTCCCAGCAGGAACCATGCAAGCGAGAAGGCAACAGGAAGACATATAGAAAACACTGCAAGAAAAAAATTACCAACCAAGAATCCTTTATCCAGCAAAGCTATCAATCAAATATGATGGTATAATCAAAATATTCCAGAACAAATAGAAGCTTTGGGACTTCACCAAAGCCAACCCTGTGCTATAAAACATCTGTGGACTGAGAACCAACAAGAACAGACAACAACCAGAGATTGATGTACATGGCAGCACCTCCCTGAATTAAGTCAACAGAAAGAAGAACTGTTAACAAAACAAATATAAGAACAAACTCAGAGACTCTGGGACGTCAGTCTATGACCAAAACAAGTACAATGCAAAAGAAGGTGAAAAGTAGGAACAGAGATCCAGATAGGGAGAAGGTCAGTTCGATTACAGGATAAAATAGACTGCACTAAATGGAGAGAAAATTCAATGAACTATAAGGCAACCTCAAAGAAAATTAACACTTTACAACATACCAAGAGAATGAGAATCCAAGAAGAATATTAAAACATTAAAACTATGAGGAAACTCACAAGAAAGAACACAAAAATCATGAATTCAATAAAGAAAGACAAAAAGAACAAAGAAGCAGCAACACCACAAAAAAA
>NW_006409007.1:942150-943215 GCF_000296735.1 Chrysochloris asiatica | reverse complement strand
TGTTCATGAGGGATATTGGTCTATAGTTTTCTTTTTTAGTGATTTCCTTCCCTGGTTTTGGTATGAGGGTTATGCTTGCTTCATAAAAAGTATTAGGGAGTTTTCCACCCTCTTCTATATTCTGAAATAATTTGAGTATAATTGGTGACAGTTCGTGAAGCCATCTGTGCCTGGACTTTTTTTGGTTGGAAGTTTTTTGATGACCTGATCAATTGCTTCTTTTGTTATGAGTTTGTAAAAGCTTCCTGCTTCACTCTGGGTAAGTTTAGGTAGGTCATATTTTTCTAGAAATATATCCCATTTCTGCCATGTTTTTTAATTTGTTGGAGTACAACTCTTCATAGTATTCTGTTATTTTCCTTTTGATTTCGTTTGGTTCCATTGTGACATCGCCCATGTGGTTTCTAATGAGAGTTATTTGTGTCCTCTCCCTCTTTTCTTTTGTTAGTTTTGTCAATGGTTTGCCAATTTTATTATTCTTTCAAAGAACCAGCTTCTCGTTCTGTTGATTCTTTCTATATTTTTTTCTGTTTCCCATCTCAGTTCTGTTTTTATCTTTATTATTTCCTTTCTTTGGGTGACTGTAGGTTCCCTCTGCTGGTCTGCTTCTAATTGTTAGAGATGCAGTGTTAATGTTTTAAATTTGGTTCTTTCCTCTTTTTGGATGTGTACATTTATTGCAATAAATTGTCCTCTCAGCACTGTTTTCACCATGTCCTAAAGATTTTGGTATGTTGTGTTTTCATTCTCATTTGTTTCTAGGAACTTTGAATTCATGTTTAATTTCTTCTTTTACCCAGTTGCTTTTGAGAAGGGTGTTATGCAGTTTCCACGTATTCAACTTCTTGAATATTTATCTTCTCATCTTTCAAGATGCTAGGGAAATTTTATTCCAGAAGCTCTTCAACTACCTCCTCTGTGGACTACTCTGGTTCTTCGTGGTCCAGAATGCCAATAATTCTTAAGTTGTTCCTCTTCATGTTATCCAGCATGAATCTTAAAATGTCTTCAGATTAAAAAAAAATTTTCCTGCCTGTTCTTCTATCTTAGCAGTACTGAAAAATT
>NW_006409007.1:939248-940715 GCF_000296735.1 Chrysochloris asiatica | reverse complement strand
AGAACACCTCTACAAGAAAAAGACAAATAACACAATTTAAAAGTGGGCAGAAGACATGAACAGACACTTCATCAAGGAAGAGATTCAGGCAGTCAACAAACATATGAAGAAATGTTCACGATCATTAGCCATTGTTGTTGTTGTTATTATGTGTCATGGAGTCGGTTCTGACTCATAATGCCCCTGTACAGGGTTTCTGAGACTGTAAATCTTTAAGGGAGAAGAGAGCCTCATCTTTCTCCCATGAAACAGCTGGTAGTTTCGAACTGCTGACCCTGAAGTTAGCAGCCTGATTCATAACCGCTACACCGCCAAAGCTTCTTATGCAAATCAGAACAACAATGAGATATCATCGCACACCAGCAATAACAGCAAAGTTAATAAAAGCAGAGGATAGCAAATGCTGGTAAGGATGTGCAGAGACTGGGAGGCTCCTACATTACTGGTGTTAATGCAAAATGGTCCAACTCCGGCAAACAGTATATGGCACTTTCTCAGAAAGTTGGAGATATCATCCAGCAATTCTTCTACTTGGTATATATCCAAAAGAAATATGAGCCAAAACACAAGTAGATATATACACACCAATGTTCATAGCAGCACTATTCACAATAGCAAAAAGATGGAGATAGTCTAAGTGCCCATCAATTGAAGAATGGATAAATAAACTTTGGTACATATATACTTGGAATATTATGCTACCTTGGAGAATAACAAGAAAGCTGCAAGCCACCACATAATGTGAATGAACCTTGAGGACAGTATGCTGAGTGAAATTAGTCAGTCACAAAATGAGAAATACTGCACAGGACCATTGTTGTAAAAGCTTACCAAAAGATACCGATACTAAAAGGGAAAAACAATAATCTTTGTTGGTCATTAGTAGCAGCGGGGTGGGAGAGCTTGGGGAGGGAGGACAGATGGTACTGTAGAGCACAGGGTAACAGGTAGACATATTATAGTTCGGGTGTTGGGAAGGGCAATACACAAGAAGGTGGAGGGCATAGAACAGCAAGGAAGATAGGGGAACACGGAGACAGGTTTGCATGGGTTAAATGGGACAAAGATAAATAGTGATGCATGCTCAACCTTAGAACAACAGGGCTTTGTGATGCAGGGATTGAGGCATAGTCTGAAGAGGGAAAATAATGTTAAGATGCTTGACTATCTTATGACTATTGGTTTTCCTTGCCTATTATTATAAAATAGACACTTGAGTGGGATAGAAAGGCTTGTCAGGAAACATGATTATAGAAAGTTTATAAGTCCGTTTTCATCCTGTAACTGATTGGAATACCTTAAAGGGGGTCTAGAACTTACCCAGTGAAATAGGCCTCTTGCGGACCCTTTGCAATGTATAGGACCTTAGGTGGAATCCTGAGGCCCATCCCAAACCTTCTGAGGTGGAACATTCCCACTAGAAAGGACATGTATACCAGCCTGGAACAGCTAGAGTAATAGAAGATA
>NW_006409007.1:936722-939028 GCF_000296735.1 Chrysochloris asiatica | reverse complement strand
AGAGAGCTAGAGCTAAGAGTGGATCATCCCGCTGATATGCAGTAAGTAAATATGCATAAAAATGCTTGAACTTGCAGATAGTACCCACTTGACCTAGCCTTGATGGCTTGGCAATTATAACTCGACTAAAGGAAGATAAAAAAAAATAATAAAAGAACATTTTTTATAAAGGAAACAAGTGTAAATTGCTGCAGTTTGATGAACTTGGCCTATGTTTATGGATGTAGTAGCTCAAAATATCAACTGAAAGGGAAAGAGCCTTCACATCAAGTATCAATTCTATCACCTCTGTATACATGGTAGATAGGGGCGGACAACTAAGACATTGGCTACCTAAAATGAGATGACTATAAAGGAACTAAGTGACTGACTTACAAGTTTTCAAGAAGGAGTTTAGTTTAAAAGTGTGGCGGGGGAGATAGTGTACTCCCACAGGATAGTTTTCATCTTGCCTAGATGGGTTTGGTGAAAAGAGATGGAGATAAAATTCTTATGATTCAATAGTGAATAATTGTGATCATGACTAATTGTAACTGCCATAACTGTAAAGGTAGAAGTTTTATAACAAAAACAGGGGCAGGTAGTTAATCAGAAGACCCTAGGATCATTAAGAGAGACGAGCACAAGTGGAATGTGGGACCCTATCCAGAGAAGCAGCAATACCAGAAATAGAGGCAGAGGTGAGGACATGGAGAGAGGGAGCAGCGGAATACTCTAGATTCATGGAAAGAGAGGTACTGAGTGCTGGTGGCCAGGAAGCAGGCTTCCAGAATGTTCCCTTTGGTTGTTTAAACTATTTTATATTCCAGAGTGTTTTTGTGTACATTCCCCCACCCCACCCCACCCCGAACAACAACAAAAAATAATAATTAAACAGAGGTAATAGGAGCTCTGGTAGCGTAGTGATTATGAATCGGGCTGCGAATCTTAAGGTCAGCAGTTCAAAATTACCAGTGGTTCTGCGGGAGAAAGAGGAAGCTTTCTGCTCCCGTAAAGATTTACAGCCCCGGAAACCCTGTGTAGGGTCGCTATGAGTTGGAACCGACTCCACGGCACATAACAACAACAACAATAGAAGCAAATACTGTTGAATGATGATGCACGGAGGAGATTGTAATCATTGCATTGATATGATGGTGTAAAGCCAATGTTATCCCATGTAAACAATCACTCAATTCACAATAATAATAATAATAAAATTCTATTCATTAGAACAACCCACTTGTAGTATTTTGTTACAGCAGCGCTAGGAAAGTGTAGTTCACAGATGTTATGGAAGCAGATAATCTTAAAGCAGAAATGCTCTCAGAAGGCATCTTACAAAGTTCTTCCACAGAGCTTACCATTAGACATCAGTTGTAGTAGGGAAATTTCTGACAATCACAGGTCCTAAACCTGTTGGCTCTGTAGTATAAGTACTGTACTGCTAACCACAAAGTCCGCAGTTCACACTCACCAGTTGCTGTACTGGAAAAAAAAAGGAGGCTTTCTGCTCCTGTAAGGATTTACAGCTTTGGAAACCTTATACAGGGTCAATATGAGTGAGAAGTGATTCGACAACACCTAGTAGCAACAACAATAAAGAAAGGCTTGGGAAAGGCTAGACAGTAGTAATAATGAAGATGGCATGAGGGTAGGAAGAGAAGCTGCACTGAGCACTCATTACGCACTAGGGACAAAGAGCAAGCATTTTTTTCTTGGTTAAAAACCTTACAGGCTACCAATATTTAAAAAAAAACAAAACTGTGTCACAGGGCTTAGAGAGGGTAAAAAGAACTTGGACTTCCTTCTTCTTTCTGACTACATAGTGCTGCAAACATTTCTCCTACTTCCTATCCCCATGTCCAACCTCACTGCTTCCACCACAGACCTAGTTCTCTTCTTGCCCAGCTCTAGACATAAACCTCAGTGTCAATTTTTTGAGGTCTCTGTATCTAGAGTCCTATTACAGACCGCAGGTATTGGGGTGCTTAGGACCAGTGTCATGGACGAAAATTCCAGCACGTGGCCGCGCTCCGACCTGCTGACCAGAGACCCTGTGGGCTCAAGGAAGTAATCTCCGGATGTCCTGGGTCATTGTCTGTTACGAACTCACTGTGGGGCTAGCTCTGTATAATTCTCTTTAGTCCTATTAGTTCACTCTATGCTTCGAACCCCTGTCATTGCAGCTTCTGAGAAAATGGTTTCTTAATGTGCCTCTCTCAATTTCTCCATTGTGTTAGCAGTGTGTAAGGTTCTAAGAACAAATCTCTCTGAGGAACAGACTCTGGCCACTGGGAAAACTCATCCAAACTGTTCTTTATCAA
>NW_006409007.1:933993-936410 GCF_000296735.1 Chrysochloris asiatica | reverse complement strand
AGATTAGGTGCTATAGGTATGTTAATTAGCCTGGAGAAACCGAGTTGCTGCCCTGGGATTTGAACCTGAAAAGTACTATGTTATAATTTGCTTGAATTTCTGGAAAATTATGGATGTTAGATTATCAAGACAATTTGTGATGTATGTTTTAGAATTTGTACCTGTAAATCCTTGTGTCCTGTGTTGAACGATTAATCACATTTCACTTCTGTACCCCGTCTTAACAAACCCCGCCTTCCTTTGTGTAAAGCTCCTCCCCGAAATAAAACTGGGGTGCAGACCAAAGCCCGCATGCATTATGGCTTGCAACACGGGCAGACATTGCAGTTGGCAAGGTGTGCAAACAGCTTGCATAGCCAAAATGTTTATCATGCAGGATCAGTCTGACGCCTGTTACGCATCTGCCTTAGTTCCAGGGTGTCTATATGTCTCTCTTGTTGTGTCTTTGTGTGTATTCTTTATCTGTTGCTGTCGCTGCCAGATTTCCCAACTTCGTGAACCAAACTCCCTTGTCGAGGCCTGTTCTCGACAGAGTCCTAGTATGTTGTTGTTGTTAGGTACCATCAAGTTGGTTCCACCCCATAGCGACCCTGTATAGGGTTTCCAAGGAGTGGCTGGTGAGCTTGAACTGCTGACTTTGTGGTTCAAACTGACTTTGTAATCAATCCAGTGCATTAACCCACATTGCTGTAGAAAATATCAGAATAAAAGTGCTAACTACAAGCACAAGTTAACAGCTGAACATAGTTGGTAATGTGCAACAAATGGCAACTATTACTAGAGGATGTGTGACTGCCAAAAGATCATCCTATATTTCAAGTCAGTGATTCGCACATGGGTTCCCATAATAACATCATCAGCATCACCTGAGAATTTGTTAGAAATGCACATTTTCAGGCCTTGTCCAGACTGAATCTAAAACTCTGTTTTAGCAAGTACTTTGAAAGATGCTATTGTACAGTAAAGTTTGAAAACACTGCTCTAATGCCTTTGGTGTTTTCCAAATTTTATTGTTGTAGAAATTTCTTTCTTCGTAACTTTAGCTGAATGACAAGGACTTCTCTGGATTCCAATCCCTTCATCCCTGTTCTCCTTCCATTTTCTTGAACCATTTGAACATGTAAGCTTTAATTCATTCACTTCAGATGGAGTCCTGATGTGGCTCTATAAGATAAGCACTGCCAGGTCAATTTGAACCGTGAGGTCGGCAGTTCAAATTTACCAGCCACACCTCAGAAATCCTTTATAGGGTCACTATGGCTCAGAACCAACTCAATGGTATATAATATTTTCATCACTGTTATTACCCTCATTTTAAAGATGTCAGATATTTTAATCTTGAGGAACCCACTGACTCAGAGTATTCTGCATATCAGAATTTCTTGTGAGGCTAGCTAGCGGCAGGCCTTATAGGATAAAAAATTTGCAACAAATAAAAATCTTAACAGTAGCAACAAATGCTAACAGAAGAAAATACTCTTAGCAAATATGATGGGAATAAAACTGACGCTTGGTGAGTGTTACTGAATGAAAATATTAGCTGAATAAAAGTGCTAACTACAAGCACAAGTTAACAGCTGAACATAGTTGGTAATGTGCAACAAATAATATTTGCTGAAAGCAAATGTAACTATAGTAGAAAGGAAAGGAGTTGAAGTGATTTATAACACACGAACACCTAAAGTGGAGGACTCTTCCTATGGTAATAGATTATTGTAGCATTCAGAGCTACAGTGTCAAAATGCCTCAATCTTACTTGGAAGCCTGTTTTTATTCAGCATGCTCACAAGATGCCTTTGCATACCAGCCACCAATGGCATGTATTCATTTATAAAATAATTGTTCCAGGATAGATCCTGGAGAGTTTACCAATTTGCTCTACTATAGCTCATATTCCTGGCATCGCAGATCTCTGACACCAGCTCTCACCTCTTATAACACCAGTAGGATAGAATTGAGACATTGAGGTCCCTAGTTGTAGAGTATTGTGGTGACTTTTTAAAGGGGAAGCTGAATTAAAACAAGGTCCCTGTATTCTACTATCAGCTGTTTTGATCACACCACATAAAGGAAATTTAAAATTGGAAAGAATTGCATGGCCAGTCCTTGTCTATAAGAGGTGATTGTTTTGACATGGTTTAATTACGTGAATGCAATTTGAAGTTTTCTGCAAGCCACCATGACAAATGAAATGAACATGTCTACACAAATTGACTTTGTAGTGCATAAAAGAGGTTTCAACTGTCATGGGTGAAATTGATTTTTTTATTTGCTTTAATTTTTGTTTATGTATTAAGATTGCGATTTTGCTTGCCAGTTGTGTTGTTGTTAACTGCCCTCAAGTTGGTTATAATGAATATCGGCCCCATGTACAACAGAAGGATACACTGCCCAGTCATGCCTCGCCTCACCTCACA
>NW_006409007.1:917180-933590 GCF_000296735.1 Chrysochloris asiatica | reverse complement strand
AAATTTGCCTAATTAAATATAATGTTTTATTTCTTAACTGTTGCTTCCCTGAGCACTGATTGTGGATCCAAAGAAAATGAAGTCTTTGACAACTTCATTTTTTTCCTCCGGTTATCATAATATTATTTATTGGACAGTTTTAAGGGTTTTCATTTTCTTTACATTGGATTACAAACCATACTGAAGATTGTATTCTTTGAACTTCATTAATCAGTATTTTAAGACTTTTTCCCTTCAAACAAGCAAGGTGTGTCATCTGCATTTAACAGACTGTTAATGATGTTATGTTCTTCCTCATGTAATCCACCTTCTTGAATTATTTACTCAGCATATTGATTGGCTAAGTATGGGGAAAGGATACGACCCTGGTGCACACTTCTCTGATTTTAAGCCATTCAGTACCCCTTTGTTCTGTTCTAATGACTGCCTCCTGGTTTATGTACATGTCTCATAGCACAATTAAATGCTCTGGAATACCTACTCTTTGTAATGTTATTCATAGTTTGTCGTGATCCATACAGTCAAAAGCCTTTGCAGAGTTAATAAAGCACAAGCAATCATCTTTCTGGTATTATTTGCTTTTAGCCACGGTCCATCTGACATCAGCAATTATATCTCAAATTGTACATCCTCTTCTGAATCTGGCATGAATTTCTGGCAGCTTACTGCTGATATATTGCTGCAACCATTTTTAAATTATCTTCAGCAAAGTTTTACTTGTATGCAATATTAATTATATTATTTGATGATTTCTATTTTCTTTAGTTCCCCCTGTGTTTGGAATGGGCACAAATATGTATCTCTTCCAATCAAATGGCCACATAGCTGTATTGCAAATTTCTTGGCATAAACAAGTGAAGGACTCCAGGGCTGCATAAGCTTGTTGAAAGATTTCAATTTGTATTCTGTCATTTCCTGGAACCTTGTTTTTGCCAATGCCCTCAGACTTCTTTCAATATCAATGTTTGCTGATCATTTGCACCCTCTTGAAATGATTGAGCATTAGCCAATTATTTTTGGTACAGTGATTCTATATTCCTTCCATCTTCTTTTGACACTTCATGCATCATTCATTATTTTCCACATAGAATCCTTCAATATTGGAAGTCAAGGTTTGAATTTTTTCTTCAGTTCTTTCAGCTTGAGAAATGCTGAGCATATTCTTTCCTTAGGGTTTTCTAACTCCAGGTCTTTGCACATTTCATTATAATACTTGACTTTGTCTTCTTGAACTGCCTTTTAAAATTTTTCTCTTCAGGCCTTTCACTTCATTTTTTAGGGTGTTGTTTTAGCATCTCTAGTTCAGGAGCAAGTTTCAGAGTCTCTTATGACCTCCATTTTGGCCCTAATTTACTCTTCTGTATTTTAAATGACCTTTTGTTTTCTTCATGGATGATGTTCTTGAGGTTACCCAAAACTCTGCTTGTCATTAAGTGCATCAAATCTGTTCTTGAGATTGTCTCTAACTTCAGGTGGCCTATATTCAAGATTAAGACGCTCAGGTAGCATTGTTGTTGTTGTTAGGTGTCATTGAGTTGGTACCGACTCATAGTGACTCTATGCACAACAGAACGAAACACTGCCTGCTCCTGGGCTAACCTTACAATTGTTGCCACACTTGAGCCCATTGATGCTGCCACTTTGCCAATCCATCTTGCTGGGGGTATTCCTCTTTTTTCTCTGACCTGCCACCTTCCCAAACATGATATCATTCTCCAGTGACTGGTCCCTCCTGACAATATGTCTGAAGTATGAGAGATGGAGTTTGGCCATCCTGGCCTCTAAGGAGCACCCTGGCTGTCCTTCTTCCAACACACATCTTGTTGTTTTTTTTGGCAGCCCATGGTACTTTCAATATTCTCCTCCAACATCATAACCCAAAAGCTTCAGTTCTTCTATGGTCTTCCTTATTTACTGCCCAGCTTTCACATGCATATGAGATTATTGAAAATACCATGGCTTGGGTCAGATTCATCTTAGTCCTCAGGCTTGCATTTTTGTTCTTCAACACTTTTAAAAGATCTTGTGCAGCAGATTTGCTCAATGCAATATGTCATTTGATTTCTTGATTCCTTCTTCCATGAGTGTTAATAGTTGATCCAAGAAGAATGAAGTCCTTGACAACTTTCAGTCTTTTCTCCATTGATAAGAATGTTGTTCATTGGTCCAGTGGTGAGGACTTTTGTTTTCTTTACATTGAGATGCAATCCATACTGAAGTCTGTGGTCTTTGATCTCCATCAGTTAATATTTAAAGTCCTCTTCATTGTCAGCAAGCAAGGTTTGTACCATCTACATACTGCAGGTTGTTAATGAGTCTTCCTCCAATCCTGATCCCACATTTTTCTTCATATAACCCAGATTTTCAGATTATTTTTCCAGCACACAGGTTGAATAAGTATGGTGAAAGAATACAACCCTGTTGCACACCTTTCTTAATTTTAAACCATTCAGTGTTCCCATGTTCTGTTTGAACAACTGCCTCTTGGTCTATGTACAGATTCCTCATGTGCACAATTAAGTGTTCCGGAATACTCATACTTCACAATGTTGCCCATAGCTTGTCATGATCCACTCAACAGAAAGTCTTTGTGTAGTGGTTACAAATTGGGCTGTTAAACTCAAGGTCAGCAATTTGAAATTACCAGCTTCTCTGCAGGAGAAAGATGAGGCTTTCTGCTCCCGTAAAGTTTTACAGCCTCATAAACCCTGTACAGGGTCGCTATGAGTTGGAACCTACTCCACAGCACACAACCACCACTATATTCAAGATTATATTTTGGCTTTCAATGACTTTTTAAATTCATCAGCTTCACAGAATCTTAAAAACTTGCACATGAGCAGCTGATGGTCTTTTGCACAGTCAGCCACCTGCCTTATTTTGGGTGATATATAGCTTCTCCATTGTGTCTTTTTTTCCCCACAGACGTAGTCAATCTGCTTCCTGTGTATTCCATCTGGTAAGATCCATGTGTATAGTCAGTCATATTTTATATTGTTGAAGACAGGTATTTACAATGTTTACAAGTCATTGGTCTTGCAAAACTCTAACATGTGATCTCCAATATTATTTCTGCCACCAAGGTCATATTTTCCAACTACTGACCCTTCCTCTTTGTTTCCAACTTTTGAATTCAAATCATTAGTAATTGTCACTGCATCTTGATTGCATTTTAATCAGTTTCATACTGAAGAAGTTGGTAGAATTCTTCAATTTCTTCATCACTGGTTTTAATGGTTGGCATATAAATTTGAATAATAGTGGTATAACTGGTCTTCCTTTTAGGTATATGAATATTATCCTATCACAAACAGCATTGTACTTCAAGATTGATCTTGAAATGCTCTTTTTAATGATAAATGTATCACCATTCCTTTTCAATTTGTTATTTCTGATATAGTAAACCATATGATTGCCCAACTAAAACTGGCTAGTATCTGTACATTTTTTTCTCCCTAATGTCTAGGATGTGGTGCTGTAGGATAATCACTTGACCACAAGGTCAGTTTAAGCTGCAAGGTCAGCTGTTCAAGCTCCCTAGCCTCTCCTCAGAAGTTCTATGCAGGCTCGCTATGAGTGGGGACCAATTTGACAGCACTAAGCAACAACAACAATGTCTGGGATTCCAATCTTTATGCATTAGATTTAATTTTTCACTATTTCCTTTTTTTTTTTTTTTTAGTTTCACACTTTGTACATTCCACATTCTGATTATTAATTAAACCATCAGTGAAGTTATTTCTTCACATTTTGGGTTGTGTCCGATCAGAAAATAAGGGTCCTAAAAGCTTTACTCCAACCACATCGTAAGGCCAATTCTACTTTAAGGAGGCAACACTTTCCTGGTCATATTTTGAGTGTCCTCCAACCTGAAGGGGTCATCTTAGGAATTATATCTGACAGTGTCCTGATGGTATTCATAAAGTTTTCAGAGGCTATCCATCTTCCTGTCTTAGTCTGGTAGCTCTGCTGAAACTTGTTTACCATGTGTGATTCTACTGATATTTAAAATACCAGTGGTACAGATTTTAGCATCACAGAAACACACAAGCCACGATTGTATGACCAACTAACAGATGAATGGTGGATCTCATTTGTAGACAACTTTTAGTGTATTGTCTTTGTTTTATGAATCTGATTTCCAGGTCTCTCTGGGCCTTGCTATAATTTAAAAGGTCAAAAAAGTGCATATTAAATTATTAAAGGAAGCTGTAGTAGTCTATCTTACTCATGAGCCAGAGTAAGCCCTGCCAAGCATTGTAGGCAACAAAAAAACAGTTATGGAATAGAAATGAAGTATATGACCAGAGCTAGGCATCTTTCACTCATTTTCTTGGTTACCTCCAACTTGTCAAAATAGTGAAAGCAAGAAATTTTCACATTTCATTGTATCAGAGTGCAAATTGTGGGTCCTATATGGTTACTCATCTGATGGGATGTTGATTTAATATATTCTTTTCAGATCATCACCTTGTTTTCCAAACACGGTCTGAAGGAGTTACTTTCCTGTCTAAAGAATGTTTGGAGGATGTAGGGAGATGGGCAATACTCTGTGAAACATAGAATAATCATTGCTCTGCCATTGTGAAATGGCTTCTACACAGAATGTAGACCCAGGAGGCCTCTGAATAAGTTTATCATGCTAAGGACCTGGCCCTTGGGCAGGGGAGTGAAGTCTCAGTGTGTCTGGCCTTACTTATCAGTATTCAGTCTTTCTGTAGGAACCATATCCTGGGAGGTGAAGATCTCAGGGAAGCTAGGAGAGAGACTCTTTGTTAGTTTGCATGTTTAACTACTCCCACTTATCTCAAATACTGTTAAGCAGGGGACAAGGCTCTGATGGTACAGTTTTTATCTTTAACGATTTAAGGATTTTGGTGTTATTTTTCACTAGACTAGGACATTGCATATGGCAGGAAGACATCATGCTGCAGAGAATCTGGTTGGCATTCATAGTCCTGCTCTTATAGATTCTCCCACTCTTGTCTCAACTTTTTCAAATGAGGTTGTATTCTGTCCCTTTTATTTTAATATTATAACGTACTGGGGCTGGACTCCTGATATGGTGCAGTAGGATAAGCACTGGATGCTAGCCACTAAATCTGTGGTTCAAACCAACCAGCTGCTGCTTGGAAACTCTATACAGTGTTTCTATCTGTTGGAACTGACTCAGTAGCACTTAACAACATCAACATCATGAACTGGGGTTTGGATTTTGTTCCAGAACTGATTGTGATTTATATAGACAATACACTAAAGTGTGTCATTGATAGCTAAAGAGTGGTTGCAGGTCTTGATTCTGCCACTTAACTTCTTTAGACTTCTAAGTACTTAATAAAATAAGGACAATGGTTATTGCCTCTTCAACCATTACAGGATTGTTGTGAAGAAAACATGAAATAATAATTTGCAAAGATATTTGAAAAGTGTGAACTACATATAGATACACAGTGTTTATCAATTGCATTCCTCTGTCTTTTGATAATCATGGGAAGAAATGGAGGGAAAAAATAGGCTGTTTGTTGTCTTGTGCTGGTAAGGCAGTTCCAACTCACGGTGACCTCGTGTGCTATAGGATAGAACTACTGCATAAAGTCTTTTTATTTTTTTCTGTAATCTTTGCAGAAACAAATTGTTGGTGGCTCTGAAAAAGTTTGCACCACCTTTCTTTAGTTTACTAATCAACTACAAACTGTGCCACCTAGGCACCTTAATAGGTTGTTAGAGGAAGTCATGGGAACTTTCCTGACATGGCTTCAAAAGTAAGAAATTGTGTTCTGTACAAGAGCAAGGACACAACACAGCTGAATATAGACTGCAGTGGTAGGTTCTAGGAAGAGTGCCCATCTTGTAATGATTCCAGTGATGATCATCTTAACCATCTCCAAAGACCTTTTAAGGAAAGTAATATGGTGGAACAGAAACAACTAGGATTTGATGACTGACTCTTGAGTCTCCCATTCATGATTTTATGTTTTATGGGCCTTGACTTAACTTTTATAGCACCAACTTGGGTTGGTTAGAACCTGCCTGGCAACGTTGTAGTACGAGACAAATGCAGTAATTTGTGTCAATGTCTGGTGCATTTTAGGATTTCAGTAAGAGTTGGTTTAGCCAGTCATCCACTTACTTCATTCATTTATTCCCTCAATGATTCAGAACATTTCACTATCTTGGGCTAGTGTCCTTTGACCCAGGAAATCATTAACAGCAACAGGATTGTCTGTGGTAAAAGGAGCTTGAATGAATCCTAATGACACAGTGGTTAAGTACTGGACTGTTAATCAAAAGGTCAGCAGTTGGAACCCACCAGCCTATCCACAGAGCTAAATGAAGCAGTCTGTTTCTATAGAGATTTGCAGCCTTAGAAACCCTATGGGAGCAATTCTACACCATCCTATAGCATCACTATGAGTCAGAGTTGACTTATTGGCCACAGGTTTTTGGATAGTAGGAGTAGGCTTATAAACATTACCATAAACAGTCATTAAGGGAAATGAGAATTTTGTCTGTATATCAGATTATTATTCTTACTGTCTGAGAGACAGAAGGTTTTAGCGCCTTTGTTGCCATCAAAATTCTCTCCTTTTGCTTCCTGAGAGAGGGGATGTATCCACTGAGCTGGGCTCAAAAAGAAGAAAAAAAAAAAAAAAAAAAAAGGCTTGTTGCCTTTTTCTACATGAATATGTTCCCTGAGGAACCATATAATCAGTGCAGTGCTGTGACAGTCAGCGTGTCTCTGCTCTCTTCATATCACAACCGAAATACAACGTTAAAAGCAATTAGAGCTCCTTCTAGGTTGTTTGTAAGATGATTATTATAGCCATTGCAGAGACATTTCAAAACAGTAGAGTTAAGCATTACAGCATGTTCCACATTTCCAAAGCTGCTAAGGGGTGGTGCTGAGAAGAGTGTAAGAAGCAGAGATGGACAAAGTCAGACCCATCATCCCTTCCAGCCAGGCCTTCAGCTGAGATGCTCTCTGTCTGAGGTACCTGAGGGCAAGGATGGCAAAAATTGTCTCTTTTGCAGAGTCGCTTAGCCAGAAGTGACTGGAAATGGGCGAGTGGCCAGACCACACACTCATCTTTGTCTTTTTGAACATATCAAAAGGTCTCTTTGTATGTATTAGACAGCAAAACATCTGAGTAAGGGAAGGCCCTGGTCAGGTCTCTTATCCTTCTGTCCTTCTGGCTGCACTCACAAATACCTGGTAGAACTAAATTTAGAAATATTTTTAGCCTAACTTCAATCTTTCATAATTACATTTAAGTCACTTTTGTTCAGAGGAAGTAGAAAAAAGTTGATCAGCTTGCTGTCCAAACTAACTTTTTCACCTGCCTTTCTTCTATAGTTCTAGGTAAACATCACTCTTCTGCCTCCTAGGATGCAGAATCTCTGGACCATCTTGTACTTCCCCACACCCCTCCTTTTTTTTCATCCCAAGGAGTTTTTAATGTGCTTCTACTATATGCCAAATTATTTTATGTTAACAAAACCAAGTTTACTATCATCATGGGTATTACTTTGTAATCTTGTAAATTATGGAGTATGGTAGAAGGTGTTACGTACTAAGGGGACAATAAAAAAAATAGAACAAAGTACCTGTCTATCAATTTGTGGTACGCTAGTGTGTTTCAGGTTACAGTGATTCTGGAAGCTATACCACCAGTATTTCAAATACCAGCAGGGTCACTCATGGTAGACTAGTTTTAAAGGAGTTTTCAACCCAACCAGGGAAAACTAGGAAGAAATACCTGGCTATCTACATCCAAAAACTAACCATAGAAGCCCTATGGATTACGGAATATTGTATGAAAAATTGACTTCTTTATTTTGGAAATGTCATGAGGAGGAATTAATTACTGGAGAAAGACATTGTATTTGGTAAAGTGGAGGCCAACAAAGGTAAAGGAAACACTCAATGAGATTAGAATGACAAAACGACCACAACAATGGACTTAAAGATACAAATAATCATGAATATGTTGTAGAACCAGGCAACATGCTTACACTTAGGATGCTTTAAGTCAGAATGTACTTGATGGCAGTTAACAACAACATAAGAGTAGACTAAGAATTGGGAGTTATTAAGGAACTCATTCAGACCTGGACTGAAACAATGGTTTTTTAAACTGGGGTTTAATTTTTCTTTAAAAACCCAATTCTAAAAACAAAAAGAAAGGCTAATGCTGATGTCATCCCTTATAAAACAAACATTTTTATAGACTTCCCTCATTATCTGCAAAGTTGAGTTGTCACACCATAGGCCAGTGTAACAGTAATTTCTTTTTGAAAGATCAGGATGAGGCTGATCCCTATAGAGTGGTGTTAAAGACAGTTGTCCATATGTCCTACTTCTCTAAAGTGCTAGACCACTCTGTAGTCACTTACATCAATTCCCTACTACTCTCCTCAGTATTCTACTCCATTTCTCAGGGTTCCACAATCACTGCAATGTCTCAAAGAATTCACAGGCTGTCAAGGAAGTGACTTATATATGGTTGTAGAGGCTGGCAAATCCCCAGTTCATACATCAAACTGGAGGATTCATCTCATTCATACAGAATTGGACTGTTGAACCACAAGGCTGTCATTGTTGTTAGGTGCCATTGTGCTGATTCCAATTCATATTGACCCTATATGCACAACAGAACAAAAACTGAGTTGTCCTACACAATCCTCATAATTATTATTATGTTTAAGTCCATTGTTGCTGGCACTTTGTTAGTTTATTTTTGGGTGGGAGGGGTCATCTTCTTTTTCATTGACACTCTACTTTACCAAGCATGATGACCTTTTCCAAGGACTGATCCCTCCTAAAGACGTATCCAAAGAACAGGAAGTGAAGTCTCAACATCCTTCCTTTAAAGAGCATTCTTCCATGACAGATTTGTTTGTTCTTATGGTGGTCCTTGGTACTTTCAATATTCTTCTTGAACACCATAATTCAAATACACTTGTTGTTCTATAGTCTTCCTTATTAATTGTCCAACTTTCGCATGCATATGAGGTGATTGAAAATGCCATAGCTTGGGCCAGATGGAACTTAGTACTTAAACTGATATCTTTGCTCTTTAACATTTTTAAAAACTCATGCAGACCTTGACTACAACAATGCTTTTTGGCATTGTTGTATTTGCCTAATGCACTACATCTTTTGATTTCTTGACTATAGCTTCCATGAGTATTGGTTGTGGATCCAAACAAAATGAAGTCTTTGACAACTCAATCTTTTCTCATCTTATCATGATATTATTTATTGGTCCATCTGTGAGGTTTTTGTTTTCTTTACATTAACGTACAGTTCATGCTGAAGGGTTTGGTCTTTAATCTTCAGCAATAAGTATTTCAAGTCCTCTTCACTTCCATCAAGAAAAGCTATGCCATCTGTATACAACAGGTAGTTAATGAGTCTTCCTTCAATCTTGATGCCATGTTCTTCTTCATATATGTAGTTTGTAAGAAATGATAGATAACATTGAGAAGAATAGCTGTTTCAGAACATTTAATTATGCTTATGAGGAACATGTACATAGACTAAGAGGTAATCATTATAACAAAACAAGGAGATACTGAATGGTTTAAAATCAGAAAAGATGTGCACAGGGGTTGTTTCCTTTGCCATACTTATTCAATTTGAATGCTGAGCAAATAATCTGAGAAACTGGATTATATGAAGAAGAATGTGACATGAGGATGAAGGAAGACTCATTAACAACCTGCTATATAGATGAAGATGATACATCTTTGCTGGCTGGATTTGAAGAAGACTTAAAATACTTATTGATTAAAATAAAAGACTACAGTATTCAGTATGGATTGCACCTCAGTGTAAAGAAAACAAAAATCCTCACAGCTGGACCAATGAATAACATCATGATAAATAGAGAATTTATTTTGAAGTTGTTAAAGATTGCATTTTGCTTGGGTCCATAATTGACACTCATGGAAACAGCAGTCAAGAAGTCAAATCACACATCACGTTAGACAAATCTGCTGCAAAACACCTCTTTAAAGTGTTAAAGAGCAACGTTGTCAGTTTGAGGACTAAGGTACATATGACCCAAGCCATGACATTTTCAATTGCCTATGTATATGAAAGTTGAACAAAGAAGAAGAAAGACCACATACAAGAATTGATGCATTTGTATTATGGTGTTGATGAGAATACTGGAAGTACTATGGGTTGGCAGAAAAACAAACACATTTGTTTTGGAAGAAGTTCACCCAAACTGTGACTTTGAAGTAAGGATAGAGAGACATCATCTCATGTACTTTGGACATATTGTCAGCAAGTCTCAGTCTCTGGAGAAGAACATCATGCTTGGTAAAGTAAAAGCTCATCAAAAAACAGGAAGATTATGTTATGTATAATGTCACTGTGAGTTGGAATCCACTTGGTGCCTCACAACAACAACAGCAATGCACAACTGCTCCCAGTTCAAATTTCCCTAGTATTGGCACCCCTTAGAGTAACCCCTAAACCTGTTCTCAGGGGTCTTTGATTCTGACTCTGCCTTTGTTCCTCATTAGCTCTGTTGTTGTGTTGGGTGTTAGGGAAACCACAGCTTTTCTTAGCTTTGGTTTTCTTATTTTTTTAGTCAGAAAGTTGAACATGTGATTTGTGGTTCAGTAGTAGAATTCTCAACTTATATACTAGGTTAAATTCTGCCAAATGCAGTGGAAGCTTGCGTGTTTCTATGGTGCTGTATAGTCTTCATTAGAGCTATCAGACTAACATGGACTAAGAAGGAAGACTTGACAATCTACTTTAGAGAATCAGTCAATAAAAATTCTACAGATCACAATAGTATTATCTACAACCACTGATCACAGGATTGTCAGGAGCAGACAGTATTTCAATCAATTGTGCATAAATTGGGAGCCAACTCCATGGTAATTAACAACAACAACAACAAAATTATTAGGTGGAATATGTTCAGTCTTTACTGCTTAATATATCCTACTTAAAAAGTATTTTTAGAACTTACTGATGCAGAGGCACTTAAGAATGTATATCTAAGCAATAGCAGGCTGGGCAACTTGCCTTTTGTCTACTTCAAGCAGCTTTGCTTTCCCCCTTTGGCAGCAAGTGATCAGCATGCATCTCCAGAAAAGAGATCAGATCCATGAATTGAAAGGAGACCTTGTTGTTTTTAAATGAAGATCACAGAAAAGAGAAGAAGATTCAAGTAGGGGCACTTTGGGGAGCATTTCTCACATTCCTTTTGCCTCTTGATATGAAGAGTCTGAGGGTCCATTCTGTCATAGACTTTTTTTTTTTTTTTAAGTGTTTTTTGTGTGAATTGAATGATAGTTTACATGGGAGAACATCAGATTTACACTCATCCTATCATATCATATTGTGTTTCATTGTAATGATTATAATCCTCCCCCCAAATGTGTCATCATCATCATTCAACAGTATTTGCTTCTATTCCTTCTGGATTGGTTTTTTTGGTTATTTTTAGATATACACCAAAACACTCAGGAATATGCAATCATTGAAACACCCAAAGAGCATACCCTGCAAGCCTGCCCCCACCAACAAACAGTCACTCTCCTTCCTTGAGTCTAGGGTCCCCAGCCACACCATCCCTCCATATCATCTTCACTGCCTCCATCTCTGCCATAAAATTTTCACTGTCATAGATTCCCAGTTCTTTAACTTTATCATTTTTACCCACCTAGCAAACCTGACCACTTCCCATACACCCTCCCTCAGTTGCTGCCAAACTACAAAAAGTCACCAGTGGCATATGGCCCCAGCTTAAACCCCACAGATGAAACTTTTGGTGAAGGTGGATGAGGTGCAAAATAAACAGAATGCATTGTAAATGCTGATAGATTTTCTGTTCTGTCCTGGCATTGTGTTCAGTGGAGGATTACTGCTGTGTATGTTTAAATGTGACAGCTGTTTCATTCATTCCCTGGTGTGTTGGAGAAGCTGTGATAAAGCTAGTGATATGCCTTCAGAATCCTTAAAGTGAAATCCTCCAGGAAAAAATAAAATAAAAAATTCCCAATTCTTTTCGCCCCATCTCTCACATGCACTTTCATTTACTGTCTCTTATCTTAAATTTTAATGGTTCTAGATGAAAAATACCTCTAGAAGAACTTCCACCTCTGGTTGCTGGGTAGCCCTGAAGCAATCAGTATCCTTTTGGTACTCTGGGTGCAGAGGGAATGCAGAAGCATTTAGAAACCTTAATTAAGGAACATTTAGGTAGATAGGCTGATGAAGGGTGAGATTAGAAATGGATTTCACTGTTGCCTGCATACAACTTTCTGTTTAATTATTACAAGACTGCTGCCAGCAGTGCACAAACTGAAAGTTTGATAGTGAACTACAATGACCTCGATTTCTGTTTCATTAAATTTCATTTAATTCCAGCAAAGGAGACAATTTCTTAGATCCTAGGATTGTTGAATGTTAACCCTCAGGCCACAAGAGTGAGGGGTCAGGATTTGTTTTATCTTGAGCTCTACTAATTCACCCATACAAATTTCTGCCTAGATCTCAACACTTATTATTATTATCATTATTTTTTCAAAACAGAGTTAGCAGGGGGACGTACTGTATCCCATTTAAAATTATTCTTTCTGAATTTCAAAAGGTCCAAGAAAACCTCTCATCTCTTGCTAGATTTAAAGAAGAAGACCTTTCTCTAGAGCTTTTCGAAACATATGACTCTATCTGAAAAGGTTGAGTTTGTTTATGATGAGTCCTCACCTAGTTTAGGACTGAGAGGAGTTGTGGGTGTGATGCTGATTGGCATGGAAATGAGTGGTAGTGAGGAAATGGGCAGGTATGGAAAGACTGGTTAGAGACTTGCTCATGGCTGCAGCTTAATCACTATGTTTATCTATATAGTTCCATTGTGTCCCCTTCCATTTCTTCTTTATCATAAAGCAATGGTCAAAGTTGATTGGGGAACTCTGAGTATTCAAGAAAGTGCATTGAACTTAGAATCAGAAAAACCTGTGTTCTAACACTTGTCTATGTCTTGGAGAATCAGTTAATCTGTTTTCTCATCTAACACTGAGAAACAGATTCTTATTTTACAGGATTGATAGGATTAAATAGGAAAGCACCTAGTATGACATTTAGCAGATGACAGGTTATCAATAAATTGTAGTTGAATCAAAGCTGGTTCTTCTGAAGGAAGTCTAAAAGTCTCATTCTATTTCTATTGAGCCTATATTCAAATAAAAAGGGAATAAAAAGCATAAAAATCAAATGCATTACTAAATTTTAAAAAGTTAACAAACTGTGATACAGTCATACAATATAATATTTCTCAGTAATTTAAAAGAATGGACTACTGATACAGACTCTTTATAATAAATTATACTTAATGAATAACCAGATACAAGTAGTAACTTCATAGTTAAACCTCATGGACTGACTTTAAACTATTATCTCCAAACTGACAAACTCTAACAATAACTCTCCCTTTGTTTTATCCTCCACCCCACCCCCACCCCCAGGTGAAAGTATAAAGCATTATGCTAACTGAAGAAGTAAGACACCATAGGCTACATAATATATGAGTCCATTTAGATGGCATTTTTCAAAGTCAAAACATCAGGGACAAAGATCAATAACTATCAGGGGCAAAGGGCAAGGGGAGATGGGCATAAAAGAACTTGAGTAGAAAATGGGCACATGGGTAAAGAAAATGTATATATTGATTGTTTTGGTGGTTATACTTACCAAAATTTACACCTTTAAAGGGTGAAATTTACACAATAGACCTGTCATTAAAAATGGCAGAAAGATTATTTTATTGTAATTCCACTCATTTTAAAAGGTTATGGTTTAATTCCATTGTGAAGAGCTAAGTGTCCCACTGAAAAGTCCCTAGAATTTGAAGTCCTTTGAATTTCTAGGGAGTCCCTGAATGACACAGTAAGTTTTTGTTTTTGTTTTTTAACAATATCAAATATCTTTATTTAGAATGTAATTTCTATTAACTTTCTTCCATAATGATAAACAATATAGTTTCTATATTGATATTGAAAATAGGCCCAGGAGGAAAGGAAAAAAAAAAAGAATTTGTGGGATTTGTCAGACCTACTAGATCTTAGGAGACTTTGAGATTCAGTGCCATATTCCAGTGGAGTTTTCAACAGATCATAAGCAAAAAATTTGGGGACATTCTTGGTCCTCTTTTATACTTTTTTTTTTTTAATGTATTATTGTGAATTATATGATAGTTTACATGTTTACATGAGAGAACTTTAGTTTTACATTCATTCCATCACCACGGTTCCAATCCCCTTCATGCATCATCAACCGACCAAAAGGTATATCCTAGAAACCCGCCCCCTACATCCCCCCCTCCCAAGGTCTTCGGCCCACAGACCCTCTCCTTCTCTGGATCCAAAGTCCCCAGCCACTTCATCATCCCACGTCATCGTCTCTGTCTCCATCTCAGGGATCTCTGGTTCTCTGGGTAGGGTCCAGCTCTCAGCTCTTCTCCGTTGATGGTCCTAGAGACCTCTGCTCCTAGACTGGAGAAATAATCACTCCCTTCCTTGCTACAAAACGTCTACCTTTGTACTTCCAACCCTCACAATCAGTCCTGATAACCATTATTCACTACAGTATCACGAGTTACCCATCTGTATTTCATTTCATCAGCTCCGCCTAGACAGATTGGATAGTACTCACTGAAGATTCTGCCTTCCTCCATTGCCCCCTAGCTCTAGGTTCCCTCTTGAAAGCTTGTAAGCCAGACACTTCTTGCCTTTGTAGTCCCCCCTCCCCATTTGGGTATCCAATGTCCAAGTTGCCCATTTCTGTCTACTCTGTGTGTGGAGGGGGTGGGAATGTTTCTTACTGTAAGTATTTGTTCCTTCTTTTGAGTCACTGCATCCGTAGGTGTAGGTCAAGTTCATCAGATTGTATCAGCTCACTCTTTTTTTTTTTCCCTCTTCTTTCTTCTCCTGGTTGAGCTCTGATCATCTAGTCATCCGGTACAGGTCACATGGATACTATCTGCAAGTGTGGGTGTTCTTGTGCTCATGCCCTCCCTTCCCATCAGCAGGTAGCTCCACTCTCCACTCGAGTCCTCCATGGCCACACCACTGACTCTGGGCCCAAGAGTCCCCAGGTCTCCTCACACTGCTTGCAAAGCAGGTCCCCAACTGGGTCCACAGAAGCCCACTGAACATTGTAAGGCTTAGCTTGCTGCTTCATTGCTACTTTTACCCTCTTCCCCCTATTGGTGATGCATGTGGACGTCAACCGTAGCATGAATTTCCATTGAGTCTTAGTCTTGGAAGGAGGTTTGCGTTGAGAGGACCCAACCACTTGCCTTGATGTTTCCTAGGGAAGCAATTTGTTTGTTCTTGTAGTAACAGTTCATCTGTCTCTATTGTTTTGTATTTTTCCTGTAGGGCTTTCTTTCAAGAAGTATCTTTTGTTCTTCTAGCCGCTCCAGACTAGTCTTCTTATCCTTTCAAGTGGAGATTTCTCCTCTCTAGAGATCTGGATGTGGTTCGAGTTTCTACCTATATAGTTTTATGTATTGCAAAGGCTCCGCAAGAAGCCTCGTTCACTGGGTACCCTGTAGCTCCATTTTAGGTTTTCCAATCAGTTATAGGCAGAAGACGGACTTACAAGCCTTCTAGTGTGATGTTTCTGACTATTCCTTTCTCTCCCTCTCCAGTGTCTACTCTATATTATAATGCAAGGAAAACCAAAATTAAAAAAACAGCCAAGCATCTTAAACCAATTCCCCCCCATTCCAACCATGACTCAATCCCTGTATCTCAGAGCCCTGCTGTTCCAAGGCTGTGCATATATCATCCTTTATCTCTGTCCCATTTGGCCCATTCAAACATGCCCAATTTTTCTCCCATCTGCCCCGTTTCTCCACTTCCTTCTCCCTCCCTGTATATTGCCCCCCTCACCAGCATCCAAGCTCTCCTGAGTCCAATCCCCACTCTACGCTCCACCTTCCCCCCCTTCCCTCCACCCATCACCAACTTCCCAGCAACCACAAGAGACTTCCCTCTACCCCCCTATAGTATAATTTCTTTTTCTTAGTCTTTTATAGTAGTGGTCCCATTCAGTATTTCTCTTTTTGTGACTGACTAATTTCACTCAGCATAATGTCCTCAAGGTTCATCCATGTTATGTGGTGGCTTACCGCTTCCTTTTTATTCTTCAATGTAGCTTAATAGTCCATTGTGTGTACACACCACAATTTGTTTATCCATTCTTCAGTTGATGGACACTTCTGCTATCTCCATCTTTTTGCTATTGTAAATAGTGCTGCTATAAATATGGGTGTGCATATATCTTCTCATGTTGTAGCTTGTTTTTCTTGTGGGTAAATACCGAGTAGAGGAATTGCTGGATCATAAGGTATTTCTATTTTCAACCTTCTGAGGAAA